>NC_056743.1:1769968054-1770020554 GCF_019279795.1 Protopterus annectens
TTTAGGCAGATAGCCTAGTATAAACCTATGAACCTATGAACCTATGAACTAATGTCCTCAGATTTACAGTCTCCATATAGCTTTCAGATTGTATCACATTCATTTATTCTATGAATGTCAAACATTTTGGTGGTAAATCAAAAGTACATTCTATAAAGTCATTCTCAGCTTCCATGGCCTTTTTCAAGATCTCTAGTATGGATGATGTTGGTGCTGCCACAACATGGTCAACTATGTCAGACATTATAAATTTGATCTAATTTTGAGATTCAGGGCATCATTTGATTTTACCATTCTTGGGGTCATCCTGTCATAATGCTACCCAGGAAAAAAGTAGCTGGGGATTCTGTCCCAACAGTCAAGATGGACAGAGAGGACAATTTAGGATATAAAACTTATACATCTACCATAACAATGGATCTGTATTGTCCTTCTGTCTATCTTGGCAACTGTCCTGTCACCAGCCTCCCAAATTGTCACTGTTCTTCCTGGATAGACTTAGTACACCTAAACCTAAACTTTTCTCCATACATCCTCAGTACCATGGTGTCTGATGGGGGCAAACAAAGATCGGATGAATACTAGGAAAATACTTCATTATGTAAGAGGGAATGAGGTTAAGCACTAGAGAAGTATCTGTGTGGAAATCTTGCAGGCTTGGATCCACCATGATTTTAGATAACCAAAGGTCAAGGTGGACAGACAGGGACAATAAGGTTGGTAAATTCATAACTTTTATTTTGTCAGTAGCAGAAATAATGAATTATGCACTCAGATCAGATGCTGCCAGTTTTGCAAAACACATTTCTTTGTTCTATGTTCACAAAACATGTCTTAATCCTGTACCATTGTAGTATAAAAATAAATAAATAAAAAATAAAAAATGAGTGGACGTGCCATCCTTTACCCATAGGCACTGGGACTTTGCTACTTAACCATCAACACATACCAATGTGCCCCATACCTGGTAGGGACCATCCAGTTCCCCTAATCAAACCGATTGAGTACTTTTTTATATAATAGTTGGACTCACCATGATCTGGGTGGCCTGGGCAGAAATACTGCAGCAGATACATTTAAGATACTCATGATAAACCAATTTTTTACAAAGATACATTGCACAGATAGCTCTTAAGACAGCTAGATAAAAACAGGTAACTGTTTTGCAGTGATACTATACAAAGATACAATGAGTATTTCTTCTGTAGTGACATGATACATGATATTAAATTCCAAGTATAAAACGTTTAGTATGGAAACAGCTCATGTGCCATGTATGTGACAAGCAGTCATTAGATACGACTTATAAGACGTGTGTAAGGAAGGTCACAGTATAAATATCAGGAATAAATAAAACTGAGGAAAGGAGCATGAAACATTAGTTGGTAGGTAGATAATAATTAAAGCTAGAAAAGGGAGAAAGGCTGATGAGTCATTGAGGGAGTAAAAATACTAGGGTACTTACCGAAGTAGAACTTGGTTATGCAAGAGTGGTGGAGAATATTTGAAGGAGATGAATAAAGTGGAAAGGTCAGAAATAAGTCGATATGTAATGTGGGAATTAAGGTAGAAAGGAAATTGAGAAGGAATGGTAGAAAGTTTTATTGTGTAGAAGGGATAGTGGTTATGAAGAAATTGGGAGTATGAGCTGACAAAGGAAAATGGAGTTCCCCAGGTGAGGAGCATGCCCTCAGTCCTGTCAGCAAGTGGCAACCAGCGGACATTTCTTAGCAAAGATGTGTGACAAGTTATGTTTGGGATGCCCCCAGCCAACACTTGCAACTTGAAGACTTGGACACAATGCTGGCACACTAGGTCACTCTCTAAAACCCAAGGTAAAGGGCATTGCAATAGTCTAGGTAACATAATATCAGTGCATGGCTCACCAGTGCAAGAAACAGTGAAGGAATCAGGCTATGGAGCTGGTCAATGTTCTTAAAGACCATTCATGCCACTCTATTGTTGCCTAGTGCTCCATGTATTTTTCCTGTTATTTGTGGGGATAACTGACTGGACTTTATGTCAGATGTGCATAGTCTTTGATGATCAGTCGGTCATTCAGGGGGGAAGCATTAGCCATTTGTAGCGCTTCCTTTTATTCTATTAAAGGAATATTGAATGACTTATGGATTTGATCTCATAGGAGGTCCATTCTAGAGTTATCTGTATCTTGTCTCTGAGTTTGGATTGTTGCAATGCTCTTTACATTGGGTTTGACAGTTGTGACAGTTGTGACATGAGAAAACAACAAATGTTGAGAAATTCTGCATTTCTGTTTTGCTGGCTGAGTTTAATTGCTGCATTCTTAATATGTGCTATGTAGTCTGCACTGCTGTTATTGCTTTATATCTTTGAGATATTTTTGTGCTAATTTATCTTGACCTATATGACGCAGATTCCTTCAACATAAAATACTTGCTAGGATTATCACCTAGACCTCTCCACTCAACAGACAAGTAGCTGATAGTAGTTTGTGGGTGTCAATTGCAACATCAGGCACATTACCTGTAAAATCCATTGCCTTAGCTGCTTAGGTCTTAGCCAGTGGTGGAGCAGTTTAAGAGGTTTCTTAAAATATGTATTTTCTATAAATCTTGTTTTAATGTAGAGCAGGTCAATTTTATCACTTTTCTAAGAGACTAGAAGTTGATTACTTTGCCTCTTATTTATTTTATGTTTATTCTACATTTAGTGTGCATCTTGAGTAAATCATGCACTTATTTTTATTTTATTTGATTTGATAGACTTTGTTAGTTTTAAAATGTACTGATCTTTAATTTTGGGAAGAAGGATCCTGTAGCTCCATTAAATAAGTCTGGCTGGGTAGGGCATTCTACAGTGGAATAGATGGGTGCAGGACAAGAAACTCAATAACAGCCATTTTGTTCTTTGCTAGTTTTCTAAAAAGCAGCAGTCTTTCAAGATAGTTTTGTTTCGGGCAGGAGATACCAGCAGATGGAGCATGTATTTTGATAAAAATGTGCAGATACAAGATGTGGTCAGTAGTCCTAGAGTTGTACTCCATGCATACTGCTCAAACTCTGACCCCTAAAAATGATAATACTGGCCTTTAACAATCATAGCAGACAGCCCAAGAGGGAAGCACTTTATTTTTTTAATAGAACATTTTTGATGCTAGACTCCATACAGTTAGTGATAAGGAATTGTTGTATAGGCTTACTTAAGTTATTTAATAATGTGTATACCCTTGAGTAAGTCTGTCTTTATCAAGAAAATCATAAAACCACAGTATGTCATGGAGGAGCAGGGTGAAATCTGAGGTCAAAGGTCATAGGATCAGAGAGGTATACCTGCATGTTTAGATAAAGAAGAAAAGTTCAAACTGGATGTACATTTTTAAATGGCAAACGTAGTTTGAAAAGCAGATGATTTAGGATTTATTAATTTCAGTTGCTAGATAGTGACATATTGGGTAGCTGACATAGTCAGTGTCTCTAAGTATTTTGGTGGGATTGGGTACTCCATTACTTTTATATGGCTTTGAGCTGCAAATGCATAAAATGGACATTTATGGTAAATAAATAATGTGAAACTATAGTGGTATAGCAACAAAGTGTGGAGTACCACACCTCATACATCATGACTCCAAAAAGCACTGTGTGTCAACATCCATTAAAGAGGAAACCTGAAAGAAAATATGAAAGTCAGCATGGGCTCATGGGATAGAGATTCAGAACTCCACCAACCATCATAAACATAAAGTGAAAAGGACTGTCTTTGAAAATTTTAAAGCCTGTGTAACAAAGATCTGCTGTTGTTATCCCATTTTCAATAATCCCTTCTGAGAAATGAATCAACAGCAGACACAAAGGGAATTCTCAGGGGTGCTTTCTCTGATGAAGATGGTATAGTTTTCTGAGCATCCAGACTGTATGGCAGAAATCAAGCAGCCTGTGGTAAAGCATTCAGAGAAATGAAAGATTTCTTTATTCCTAGTGGTGCAGAGTGCTTAACAAACATTGGTACCTCCCATATATGTAAAGCCAATATATATTTTAAAAGCAGTAAAATCTTATCTTGACATATCATACGGCCAAAGGGGGATTGGTAATCTTGCACAAAGTCTTTGGAAACAATGGCAGGATGATATTTCCTGATACATAAGAACGTGGATTCTCTAATGATTCCCCTTTTAGGTAAATACACTTGGACAGAAAAGCTGTGTGCTACATTCAGCAGTGTTTAGGTGGGTGTGAGTCTTTTCTTTGCTGCTGTTATAAATAACATTGATTACTATCTGTCAGTATGGAAATGTCATTCTTTGAAAAGTCTGGTAACCAGTGCTTATCAGAGCTATTGTTGTCTTCTCCAGTGTTTATCTGAAAGAAGCTATATTATCTGCAGACTGCTCTTTTCTGACACCTATAATTGTCACTGTGAAAAACAACAAAGTATATGATCTCTGCATATTAAGCACTTTTATCAACATTTTTTCTGTTTTATCCTAAGTCCCCCTACCCTGGTCCTAAATAACATCTTGCTCTGTTCTATATTTAAATAAACATCCACTAAACAGACCATAGTAATAAACCCACTGCCCTGTATGTGATGACTACAGTTACATTCCAGTTGTTTGAGTGTTGATGTAGCTAGCCTGTGTAGTTTATCTCTCAGAGCATTTAACATTCTACATAACCTGTTTCCCCCTTCCTCTTCACTTTTTCACCACATTCTTAACCATCTTGAATGAATTTCTTTTTTACCATCAATTCTGGTAACATATTCCATGTATTCATAACCCTTTCTGTGAAGAAGTGCTTCCACATATCTACAGAGAAGTTGGTCCTTACAATCTGTTGCTTGTGCCCCATTTCTCCATCCCTCTTGTTTAGCATGACTCTTTCACATTTGCTAACATGACCATGAGCACCAACGCACACGTTTCTGGTGGCATTCCTTCTGATTTATTTTAGAAACCTGACTTCCCTTTCCTTCTGTGGTCTCCAGAACTGTACAAAATACTAAGGATGCAGACTTGACTAGGGCTTGGTAGAAAGCAAGCATTACCAGTTTGCTTCTGAAGATTGTCTTCCTGAGGATACAACCCAGCATTCTGTTTCCTGCTGCCATTGTCCTCTCACTGTAGTACTGGAAGTCCAGTCCATGTATGACCTCCACCCACTGATCTTTTTTTCTGCACTGTCACAATCAGTTCCAATCACACCAGGTCATACTTTGTACTAGGATTGTTGTGGCCCAAATGCAGCACTTTGTACTTATCTGCACTGAACCAGAAATGCACCCTTTATGTAGAGCTGGTTAGTCTTCCAAGCCATTACCTAGATTCTTGTCCCAGTCCTTCTCTGCTATACCTATCCTAGCAGTGAAGAATATGGCTCATTTCTGTATTCCTTAAGATGTGCCTTAAATTAACTCACTGAAAATTACTGAACCTAGGCCCAACCCCAACAGTAATACACTAGTCATTTCCCTTATTAACATTATCCCTTTCTCTATTACCTTCTCTCTCCTACACGTGAACCATGCTGCATTCTAGTTCATCATTCTCAGTTCTACCCCCACCACAACAATTTGCCAGCAAATGCTCGTGTGGGATCCACTCAGTAGTCATAATGAGATGAGGTAGATTCAGGAGCCAGAAAACCCCTGAGAATTCCTTCCGCAATGCAGTCATAATACCATATTCGACTGACAACTCCTTCTATCACAAATATATGTTAGTTGTTGCCTTGAGAAATTGCTGTCCTGCAGATTTAGCTGCTTCCTCAAGATTCTGTCCATGACTTTCCCTGCCACTGCTCTAAGGTTTACACACCTCCCCAAATGTTTAAATTTTCCACTTCGTACAAAGGAACCATTCTTGTTATATTTTGGTCCTTAAATACTTATGCAGTGGTCAATGATTTGTTGAATATCTTCATCAGGAGATATGTGAGCAAGCTGGTCATATTCTTGAGGACTCTGGGAGTTAAGTCCTATTGCTTTATGCTTGAATGCATTCATTCCCATCTAAACATTCTCCCACTCTATCCTGGTATCCCTGCTTTCCCTGTGCTGACATGCAACTCTTGCAGTCTGTCTTCAGCTTCCTTTTGAAGATTAACGTGATGAATTTTCCCACTTTCTATACTTTCTCTCTTTCTTCCATGATCTCCTTCCTATTCTCCTTGGTCAAGTCTGTCCCTTTCTTCATCTTTTCAGTTATACACATAAAAAACAAAGTTTTGTTGCCCTTCTTCTTGCCTAGTTAGATAGTGCTTCCACAACTTTCCCATTCCCTCATTCCCATCTTATGTTTGCCCATGTCTTTACCCTTATTTGCAGCTTTGCATTCCTATACATCATAGCCTTCTTTTTTTCCCTTTCTACCCATTTCTCATACCCTTGCTCACTATCTTGAGAATTTAGTCTATAGCCTCTTCCCATATGTTGTTCACTTTTTGATTTCCCTCCAGACCTTAACTGTTCTTTATCCCTTTCCCCCAGCTCAGCATAACCTAGAATAGACAGCTTCATATCTGTTGAATATTTGTTATACTGGGATAAAGCCATGAGTTTGACCTACTTAACCTATGTTCAGTTATCAGCCTCAGAGATGGAGTAGCTGGCCCTTGAGAGAAGGAGATGGAATATTTCTGATTCTCTCAAGATGGTGGGGTGAGGGGTTGGGCGGAACATGTGCTTAGACTGAGGACTCCATGTAGAATCACTGGTGGAGACCAGAAATCAGTGCATGGTTTTGCTTTCAAGGTAGGGCAGGGAAGTTGAGTGGATACCTCTCACAAAAGTAGGACACATGCCCTTCATTAATGTGTTTCTATTACATATCAGCCCCTTTTGCCACAGTGGGCTCTGGTAAACATTAGAGTTAAAAACTCCTGAGTCCTCTAGAAGGATCATGACACCTTCACCCTAGGAGTTAAAAATGAGCTGCATGGCTGTCACCTTCAGAGTGAATGAACAGGCTAATTGTGTGAGAGTGAGTCTTGATGATAACCAGGGATCGGGTGCAAAAATAAAACAAAAAGCACAGTGCTTTCTTTATCTTAACACTTTACTTGTTTCAGTCCATGCACTGCAAAGTTGTACTGATTGCTGCAGGAGACCATCATGTCATCATCTTTCACAAGTTCAATCTCCTTCCCTCACTCCCATAATGCATCTGTGTCATCATGATTTTTCAAGAATTGGATGGGTCTTCTTACAGCTCCAGTTGTACAGCAATTTAAAGTGGCCTTTTTCATCTTTTCACAGGTAAGTTAAGCATTTTGTCTTCATTTTAGCCATTAAGTAATTTCTGACAGTTTCTAATATTTTTCTGCTTATTTAGATTTCTTTCTGTCACCCCTTCCTGTCCATTCTTAAAGGCTGCTTCTACTTAACCTTTTTTCTCTCCTTCTCTCCTATCACAGGTTTTCCCCTTCCTCCACTTATCCCTATTTTTATTGCAAGTAATAAGAAGTAGAAATGTTATAGTCACTCTAACAGTAAATCATAACATTAAGTTTGGCTTCTAGTGCGGGTATAATACCATAATGAACTCTTTCATATTTGGGCCAAGTTATAGAGTGATATTGTTGTTAAAATGTAGAAAGACAAGGCCTCCAGCTTTTCAAATTGGGTTAAGTATGCTCATAAAATCCCCTCTCATGACACCATGGGTTACACGCCTAGGGTGGATCACCGTACTGCCGACTCTGCTATATGCACACATTTTAGTATGTGTACCCTCCCTTAGAGGAAAAACAAATTAATCTTCTGTGGTCTTCTACTTTGTGATTCTAAGAAGGTTGAGAAGGAAGGAAGAAGAAAAAATGAAGGAGATAAGAAAGACTGAGGAGAGTAGGATATATATCCCAGATCTGCCTTATCCTGTGAAGATTCTGGGGTGAAAACCATCTCTAGAGCATAAGCTATTCCTCTCAGAGCATCTCTGGTACCAGTACCACTCCATTTACTGGGATACCCTAACCTGGGACAGTTCTGATTATGATCCAGGCAGGATATTGGGAGGCTTTTCCTCAGAGAAAAAGCTATTTTGGTATCTGTACTCCAGGCTTTCTTCTGCCTTGTCCAGTAGATCCTCCAGGTCAATGCACAGCCCTTCAGCAAGTATAGATTGGACTAAGAACCATTTGGAACTTTGTGTCATCTTGGTCAACTTGTCTCTAGAGGGGACAGAGAGGACATTCAACCAACCATTTTATCTGCTCTAACCCTGGGCCTGTTTCTGCACCAGGAGTTTTATAGACATTTGTGGATCACATGTCATTTCCATCAGAACTGCAGGTGACCTTTCCCTTGATGTCAATGCCTTTGGTGCTATGGACCTTGTTATCAACCAAGCACTAGGCTTGAGGTCATGAACAGTGAAGTGGTGTCAATGCCAGGTTTGGAGTAGACCCCTTTAGGACCACTCACAGTGTCAACACAATTGATGTTTGAGGCCTTGGTGCCAAAACCATACTTGGCATTTGGACCATTCCCAGTGCCAGCAGATATTAGCATCATTGCTGCTGTATTGATTTTGGTGTCATCCATGGTGGTGATTATGACTTTGTCATTGTTGACAGTTTTAGCACAAATGTCCAAGATGGGAGAGATGGTCCCAAGGAAACTTTACAGGTTCAGTGCCTTGAAACAAGTACATTTCACTATGGGGCCACACACACGCACACACACACACACACACACACACACACACACACACACACACACACACACACACACGCACACACGCACACACACACACACACACACACACACGCGTGCACGCGGGCACACGAGCGCGCGCACACACACACACACACACACACACACACACACACACGCATGCCAGACACACGCGCACACACACACATACATACACACACACACACACACACACACACACACACACACACACACACACACACACACACACACACAGACTATTCAGTCTGGAGCCTTGTGTCATTCATCATTATACAGTGGAGCCATTACTTCCCAATGTCCATGGACAAGCTTTCTCTGAGCCCTCAGATGGTTTCACCCTAAGCATTCTGAAGGAGATGACATGCATTAGATGACACACAGGCTGTACACTGCAGGTTCAGAGATATTCCAAGGCAATTGAGTCTTACGATGATTTACTCCTTGCTAGTATCCTCCCTCAAGATGAGCCTCTTTTCTCCAGGAGGATCCCCCCACCATAAATCCCAGAATAAATTTTTGGACACTTATTCAGTCATATAGGTTATGTTTAAAGGAAAATAGTAAGTTACACTGCTTAACTTGCATGGAATGTTTATTCCAGAGGTTTAGGAGGTGCTGGCTTATAAACGTATCTCTTTATCATGTTTTATTAATTTGTTATTGAATATTTAGGTCTCTGGTTATAGTAGAGGTGGAGATATTGGACTTGCAGAGATATAGGAATCTGGGACACTCGGGTCTCTTATAGTGTGGACAGAGTTCTCCCCTCAAATGTATATAAGTCTCTGTATAAAGAGAAAGTGCTTGAAGACTTTCCTGGAAGCTCACAGACTTTATGCCTGTGATCTTTCTGTCTAGAAATTTTAAAGGTCTTTCTAATTAACTGATATGCTTACTGAGATGCAACCTAAATGGGGTATTGTACTCGATAACTGGCATGATCAATCCTGTGTGCTTTACTGGAAAGGCTCACCCAGACTCTGCTACAGTTTGCTGTGAGAGAAAGATTAGTTTGCTTTTTATTTGCTGTATTCTGTATAAATTTATTACCTTTTACTGATTTGTATACTGTGATTTGTTTTCTTTGCACTGTGTTTTACTTCTATTCTGCTTTTAAATGTATATTAAAACTTGAAAAGACACCACAGCTCTGTCTTTTGTGAGACAGAAATTAGAACAGGTCAATTAAGGAGTCACACAAAAGTTAGAAGATGTCAGTTAAGGTTAATCATTTGTGAACTGAGGGGGTGGAGCTAGGAACTACACCTTCTATTTAAGGGGTAAATAAAACATTTCAGAGCTTTACTGGAAAGGATCACCCAGACTCTGCTTCAGTTTGCTGTGAGGGAAAGGTTAGTTTGCTTTTTATTTGTTGTATTCTGTATTACTTTACTACCTTTTTCTATTTTGTATACTGTGATTCATTTTCTTTACACTGTGTCTATCTTGTATTCAGCTTTTAACTGAAAATTAAAACTTGAAAATAAACCACAGCTCTGTCTCTTGTGAGTCAGACAGAAATTAGAACAGGTCAATTAAGGAGTCACACATAAGAAGGAAAAGGTCAGTTAAGGATAATCATCTGTGAACTGAGTGGGTGAAGCTAGGAATTACACCTTCCATTTAAGGGGTAAAATAAAACATTTCAGAGCTTTATTGGAAAGGCTCACCTAGACTCTACTAAAGTTTGCTGTGAGGGAAAGGTCAGTTTTCATTTTAGTTGTTGTATTCTGTATTACTTTATTACCTTTTTCTATTTTGTATACTGTGATTTGTTTTCTTTACACTGTGTTTTACTTGTATTCTGCTTTTAACTGCATATTAAAACTTGAAAAGACACCACAGCTGTATCTCTTGTGAGTCAGACAGAAATTAGAACAGGTCAATTAAGGAGTCACGCATACGTTAGAAGAAGTAAGTTAAGGTTAATCTTCTGTGAACTGAGGGGTGGAGCTAGGAATTACACCTTCTATTTAAGGGGTAAAATAAAACATTTCAGAGCTTTACTGGAAAAGCTCACCCATACTGTGCCACAGTTTGCTCTGAGAAAAGGTTAGTTTTCTTTTTATTTGTTGTATTCTGTATTACTTTATTACCTTTTTCTGTTTTGCATACTGTGATTTGTTTTCTTTACACTGCATTTTACATATATTCTGCTTTTAACTGCATGTTAAAATTTGAAAAGACAACACAGCCCTGTCTCTTGTGAGTCAGACAAAAATTAGAACAGGTCAATTAAGGAGACACACATAAGTTAGAAGAGGTCAGTTAAGGTTAATCATCTGTAAACTGAGGGGGTGGAGCTAGGAAATACACCTTCTATTTAAGGGGTAAAATAAAACATTTCAGAGCTTTACTGGAAAGGCTCACCCAGAATCTTCCACAGTTTCTGTGAGGGAAAGGTTAATTATCTTTTTATTTTTGTATTCTGTATTACTTTATTACCTTTTTGTATTTTGAATACTGAGATTCATTTTCTTTACACTGTTTTACTTGTATTCTGCTTTTAACTGCATATTAAAACTTGGAAAGACACCACAGCTCTGTCTGTTGTGAGTCAGACAGAAACAAGAACAGGTCAATTAAGGAGTCACACATAAGTTAAAAGAGGTCAGTTAAGGTTAATCATCTGTGAACTGAGGGGTGGAGCTATTCTATTTAAGGGGTAAAATAAAATATTTCAGAGTGTTACTGGAAAGGCTCACCCAGAATCTGCGACAGTTTGCTATGAGGGACAGGTTAGCTATCTTTTTATTTGTTGCATTCTGTATTACTTCATTACCTTTTTCTATTTTGTATACTGTGATTTGTTTTCTTTACACTGTGTTTTACTTATTTTCTGCTTTTAACTGCATATTAAGACTTGAAAAGACACCACAGCTCTGTCTCTTGTGAGTTAGACAAAGCATAGAACAGGTCAATTAAGGAGTCATACATAAGTTAGAAGAGGTCAGTTAAGGTTAATCTTCTGTGAACTGAGGGGTGGAGCTTGGAACTACACCTTCTATTTAAGGGGCAAAATAAAACATTTCAGAGCTTTACTGGAAAGGCTCACCCAGACTCTGCTACAGTTTGCTGTGAGAGAAAGGTTAGATATCTTTTTATTTGTTGTATTCTGTATTACTTTATTACCTTTTTCTATTTTGTATACTGTGATTTGTTTTCTTTACACTATGTTTTACCTGTATTCTGCTTTTAACTGCATATTAAAACTTGAAAATAAACCACAGCTCTGTCTCTTGTGAGTCAGACAGAAATTAGAACAGGTCAATTAAGGAGTCACACATAAGACAGAAGAGGTCAGTTAAGGATAATCATCTGTGAACTGAGGGGGTGGAGCTACGAACTACATCTTCTAGTTAAGGGGAAATATAAAACATTTCAGAGCTTTACCAGAAAAGTTCAACCAGACTCTGCTACAGTTTGCTGTGAGGGAAAGGTTTGTTTACTTTTTATTTGTTGTATTCTGTATTACTCTATTACCTTTTTCTATTTTGCATATGGTGAGTCATTTTCTTTACACTGTGTTTTACTTGTATTCTGCTTTTAACTATATATTAAAACTTGAAAATAAACCATAACCTAATCACTTGTGAGTCAGACAGAAATCAAAAAGGTCAATTAAGGAGTCACACATAAGATAGAAGAGGTCAGTTAAGGTTAATCATCTGTGAACTGGGGGGGGTGGAGCTAGGAACTACAACTTCTATTTAAGGGGCAAAATAATATATTTCAGAGCTTTACTGGAAAGGCTCAACCAGACTCTGCTACAGTTTGCTGTGGGGGAAAGGTTAATTTGCTTTTTATTTGTTGTATTCTGTATTGCTTTATCACATTTTTCTATTTGGTATACTGCAATTTGTTTTCTTTACACTATGTTTTTCCTGTATTCTACGTTTAACTGCATTTTAAAACTTGAAAAGTCACCACAGCTCTGCCTCTTGTGAGTCAGACAGAAATTAGAACAGGTCAATTAAGGAGTCAGACATACATTAGAACAGGTCAGTTAAGGTTAATCATCTGTGAACTGAGGGGTGGAGCTAGGAATTACACCTTCTATTTAAGGGGTAAAATGAAAATTTCAGAGCTTTACTAGAAAGGCTCACCCATACTCTGCTACAGTTTGCTGTGAAGGAAAAGTTAGTTTGCTTTTTATTTTGTGTATTCTGTATTACTTTACTATTTTTTTTCAATTTTGTATACTGTGATTTGTTTTCTTTACACTGTGTTTTACTTGTATTTTGCTTTTATCTGCATATTAAAACTTTAAAAGACACCACAGCTCTGTCTCTGTGAGTCTGACAAAAGTTAGAACAGTTCAGTTAAAGAGTCACACTTAAGTTAGAAGAGGTCAGTTAAGGTTAATCATCTGTGAACGAAGGGGTGTGGAGCTAGGAACTACACCTCCTATGTAAGGGGGTAAAATAAAACATTTTAGAGCTTTACTAGAAAGTCTCACACAGAATCTGCTGCAGTTTGCTGTGAGGGAAAAGTTAGTTTGCTTTTTATTTGTTGTATTCTGTATTACTTTATTACCCTTTTCTATTTTGTATAATGTGATTTGTTTTCACTGTGTTTTACTTGTATTCTACTTTTAACTGCATATTAAAACTTGAAAGGACACCAGAGCTCTGCCTCTTGTGAGTCAAACAGAAATTAGAACAGGTCATATAAGGAGTCACACGTAAGTTAGAAGAGGTCAGTTGAGGTTAATCATCTGTGAACTGACGGGTTGGACCTAGGAACTACACCTTCTATTTAAGTGGTAAAATAAAATTTTTCAGAGCTTTACTGAAAAGGCTCAGCCAGACTCTGCTGAGCCAGACAGAAATTAGAACAGGTCAATAAAGGAGTCACAAATACATTAGAAGGGGGCAGTTCAGGTTAATCTTCTGTGAACTGAAGTGATGGAGCTAGGAATTACACATTCCATTTAAGGGGTAAAATAAAACATTTCAGAGCTTTACTGGAAAGTCTCACCCAGGCTCTGCTACAGTTTGCTGCGAGGGAAAAGTTAGTTTGCTTTTTATTTGTTGTATTCTGTATTACGTTATTACATTTTTCTATTTTGTATACTGTGATTTGTATTCTTTCCACTGTGTTTTACTTCTGCTTTCGACTGCATATTAAAACTTGAAAAGACACCACAGCTCGGTCTCTTTTGAGTCAGACAGAAATTAGAACAGGTCAATTAAGGAGTTCATAGGTTCATAGGTTAGTACTAGGCTAACTGCCCTTGTGAGTCATTTTAAGCCAAGCCAGTTATCCCCTGTGAGATTCAAACCCTGTACCTTGTGTTTGTAATGCAAACACCTTAACCATTAGGCCACCCTCCCAACACCTTAACCATTAGGCCACCCTTTATGCCTAGTTTAGTGAGCTTATCTATAATTCCAGAGTGGGGGATGGTGTTGAAATGATGGAGTCGCACATAAGTTAGAAGAGATCAGTTAAGGTTAATCATCTGTGAACTGAGGGGGTGGAGCTAGGAACTACACCTTCTATTTCATAGGTTCATAGGTAGGTACTAGGCTATCAGCCCTAGGGCCCATACAAGCCTAGCCAAAAATGTACCCTGGCTTTTGCCACCCAAGAAAATTATTTTCCTGTGCCCCTGTCAAGCAGAGCCACAGAAGTGTTCCCCGGGGTGAATTTCCCATTTCCCATCCAATCATCAAGATTTTTCTTGAAGAGTACTAATGAGGAGTTCTGTTTGACATAGATATGGAGTCTGTTCTAGAGTATGGGAAGTCTCTGGGACAGGAATCTATCCCTCCAGCATGTTCTGTTTATTGTGGTGACAAGGTTTAGGTCCCTAGAGCATGTAGCTCAGAGGGATTGATATTTCTTTAGGTGGAGCATGTCCAACAACTCTGGGTTTGACATAGCTTTGTATGTTAGGCAGAGATTGCCCCTGAGTAGGCGATATGTGATGGAGTAAAGCTGGAGTTTTTTGAGATGGTCTGCATAGGGCATCTGTTTGAGGCCAGTTATCCTCTTTGTGGGGTATTTCTGTGGTCTTTCCAGTTGTTGTAGATGTCTTGTGAGGTGCATACCAAAAGGGGCGTTGTACTCTATAATGGGTCTAATGAGTGATGAGTAGAGGGGAACAATAACCTCTTTTTTTCTGGATGAGAATCCTTTTGTGATGAGATGAGCCATGTAGAAGGATTTCCTTACCACTGTGGTGATGTGATTATCAAAGGAGAGACTACTGTCCATCTGTGTCCCAATGTCTCTTATCACATTTTTGGCATTAAGTAGACTACCAGCTATGTGGTAGTTCATGGGTACAGAGTTTTTACCAAGGAGGATGACAATACACTTTTTGGCATTGAGCTTCAGGCCATGGCTTTGACACCAGGTATCTGTCTCAGTGAGGCCCTTTTGTAGTTTGTCCACATCATTAGGAGTTTCGATTATGGCTCCTAGTTTGCAGTCATCTGCAAACTTTGTTAGCCAAAGACCTTCTGTGTTGGCCTGCACTTCAGAGAAGTAGATACCAAACAGGAGAGGACCCAGGACTGAACCCTGTGGTACTCCACTTGTCACTGGTCTGATGTCGGATTTGGAATCCGCTACTTTCACAGTGTGGGTTCTGTCCATGAGCCAGTTGGCAACCCAGCTTGTGACATAGGGATTTATACCTAGTTTAGTGAGCTTATCTATAATTCCAGAGTGGGGGATGGTGTTGAAAGCCTTGGCGAGATCTAGATAAGCTGTGTGAACCATTTTACCCTCATCTATGGCTTTGATGACTGCTTCAAAGAAGTCAATCTGGTTTAGGAGACATGATCTGCCTTTTACAAATCCAAACTGGGTAGGGTCCAGAGTTTGGCGATTACCATAGTATTTGCTTAAGAGTTCCACGATGATACGTTCCATGGCCTTGCAGACCAGGCTCATCAGGCTAATGGGGGCGGCAGTTCCCAGGGTCCGTCATGGCTCCCCCTTTGTGGAGTGGGATAACCATCTTGGTGAGCCATTCAGTGGGTACAAAGCCTGAGGTGAGGCTATGATTGAACATGGTACCATGTTCAGGGTGCCAGTTCATTCTGTAGTTCATGTAAAATGCAGCCTGGGATATTGTCAGGTCCCATGGATGCTGTGTTCTTGGCTTTGGAGAGTGTGTTTTTTTACCTGTGCAGCCATGATTATAGGAACTTTGCATTCTTCCGGTATAGAGACGGGCCCTCTAGGAGGTGAGAGGGGGTAAAGTTAGCACTGAACCTATCTGCTAGGATGTTGGCAATATCAGTTGGTTCTGTATATTTAGTGCCATTGTGCTATAACTCAGAGCAGATCTGAGTGTTCCCATTTAGATTCTTGACATACCTATAGAATGCTTTGTGGTTGTCTTTAGAGTCAGTGGCAATTTTGTTTTCATAACTAGCTTTGGAGGATTTTATGAGGGATCTCAGCTTCTTACTGAGGTTGACCAGGGAGTTCCTCCAGTCATGGGATTTTACTCTTTTTTGCAACAGTTTCTTTCTTCTGTTGTAGTTTGTTTATGGCAGAGGACCACCAGATTGGCTTCCTTTTTTTGGAGGATAACATCTTGGTTCTATTAGGGATAGCATGATCCATGCACTCGTGTAAGTGCTTATAAAGTGCATTTGTGTAGGATTCGGCAGTCATACCTCTATTGTCTGTCTGCATGGGTGTCATGAAGTTTGCCACTTCTGTCTTAAGAAGTGTGAAGTTGGCTTTGGAGAAGTTTTTTTACGATGGTTTCCCTAATTGAGGGTGGGGGTGGGATGTGGATGTCTAGGCTGATTAGCTTGTGGTCGGATCTGACCAACGAGGAATTGACCTCTGGTGTGGAACACTGGTTTCCCATGTTGGTAATGACCAGGTCTAGGATATTGCTGCCCCTGGTGGGGGTGTGAATAAGTTGATCCAAGGCATTGGAATTTATGAATTCTAGAAAACATTGAGATAAAGTGTTGGTACATGAGTAGTTTTCCCAGTTAATGGTGGGGTAGTTGAAATCACCCATTATTAGGGTGTTGGGTTGTACCCTAATACTTTCCAGTGTATCAAGAAATGAAGAGTGTGAATCCTGGGGCATGGTGGGGGGTCTGTAGCAAGCTACAATTTGGATTGCGGTCTTGCCCAGAGTTTGTGGCACTTGGATAATCTCAGATGCATTATGCTGTGCAACTAGCCTGGAGGTGTGGATATCCTTAATGAATATGGACACGCCTCCGCCTTTAGTGCTTCTTTCTGGGTTAGGTGGCCGAAAGGTGTGGTATGAATTGAAGCCTGGTAATGCAGGGGTGCTCTCTGGAGCTTTGATCCAGGTCTCTGTCACTGCACAGATGTCAATGTTCTCCATTTTAAGGAGTGCCTTGAGTGAGTGCATTTTGAGGTTTAGACTTCTAGCATTGAGTAGCATTACCCTGAGATTCTGCTTGCTTGTACCTGTTACAGTGGTGAATTTGTCATTTGAACCTTGCCTAAAAAAGGCACTATAGGGGAGGCAAGAGCCTTAGCCAGTATCCGGAATCCTAAGGGCGACAGGTGCAGGCCATCTCTGGCAAAGCATCGTGGACTGTTGATCATGTTGTCCCAGGCAGACAAATACTGGATCCCCTTAGAATGACACCAGAAGCTTAGCCAATTGTTGAAGTCAATCATTCATTTAAGGGGTAAAATAAAACATTTCAGCGCTTTACTGGAAAGGCACAGCCAGACTCTGCTGAGTCAGACAGAAATTAGAACAGGTCAATTAAGGAGTCACACATCATGTTAGAAGAGGTCAGTTAAGGATAATAATCTGTGAACTGAGTGTGTGGAGCTAAGAACTACACATTCTATGTAAGGGGCAAAATAAAGCATTTCAGAGCTTTACTGGAAAGGCTCACACAGACTTTGCTGAGTCAGACAGAAATTAGAGCAGGTCAATTAAGGAGTCACAAATACATTAGAAGAGGTCAGTTAAGGTTAGTCATCTGTGAACTGAAGGGGTGGAGCAAGGAATTACATCTTCTATTTAAGGGGTAAAATATAACATTTCAGAGCTTTACTGGAAAGGCTCTCCCAGACTCTGCTGTAGTCTGCTGCAAGAAAATATTAGTTTGCTTTTTATTTGTTGTATTCTGCATTATTTTATTAACTTTTTCGATTTTGTACACTGTGACTCATTTTCTTTACACTGTGTTTTACTTGTATTCTGCTTTTAACTGCATATTAAATCTTGAAAAGACATCACAGCTCTGCCTCTTGTGAGTCAGACAGAAATTAGAAAAGGTCAATTAAGGAGTCACACATAAGTAAGAAAAGATCAGTTAAGGTTAATCATCTGTGAACTGAGGGGGTGGAGGGAGGAACTACACCTTCTATTTTACGGGTAAAATAAAACATTTCAGAGCTTTACTGGAAAGGCTCACCCAGACTCTACTGCTGCAGTTTGCTGTGAGGGAAAGGTTAGTTTGCTTTTTATTTGTTGTATTCTGTATTACTTTATTACCTTTTTCTATTTTGTACACTCTGATTTGTTTTCTTTACACTATGTTTTTCCTGTATTCTGCTTTTAACTACATATTAAAACTTGAAAAGGCACCACAGCTCTGCCTCTTGTGAGTCAGACAGAAATCAGAACAGGTCAATTAAGGAGTCACACATAAGTTAGAAGAGGTCCGTTAAGGTTAATCATCTATGAACTGAGGAGGTGGAGCTAGGAACTACACCTTCTATTTAAGTGGTAAAATGAAACATTTCAGGGCTTTACTAGAAATCAGACAGAAATTAGAAAAGGTCAGTTAAGGAGTCACAAATATGTTAGAAAAGGTCAGTTAAGATCAGTCATCTGTGAACTGAGTTGGTGGAGCTAGGAATTACATCTTCTATTTAAGGGGTAAAATAAAATGTTTCAGAGCTTTACTGGAAATGCTCACCCAGATGCTGCTACAGTTTGCTGTGAAGGGAAAGGTTAGTTTGAATTTTATTTGTTGTATTCTGCATTGCTTTATTACCTTTTTTATTTTGTATACTGTGATTGTATTCCTTACACTGTGTTTTACTTGTATTCTGCTTTTAACTGCATAATAAAACTTGAAAATACATAATAACACTGTCCCTTGTGAGTCAGACAGTAATTAGAACAGGTCAATTAAGGCGTCACACATAAGTTAGAAGATGTCAATTAAGGTTAATAATTTGTGAACTGAAGGGGTGGAGCTAGGAACTACACCATCTATTTAAGGGGTAAAATAAAACATTTCAGAGCTTTACTATAAATGCTCACCCTGACTCTGCTTCAGTCTGCTGCGAGTGAAAGGTTAGTTTCCTTTTTATTTGCTGTATTCTGTATTACTTTACTATCTTTTTCAATTTTGTATACTGTGATTTGTTTTTTTACACTGTGTTTTACTTGTATTTTGCTTTTAACTGCATATTAAAACTTGAGAAGACACCACAGCTCTGTCTCCTGTGAGTCAGACAGAAATTAGAACAGGACAATTAAGGAGTCACACATAAGTTAGAAGAGATCAGTTAAGGTTAATCATCTGGGAACTAAGGGGCGTGGAGCTAAGAACTACACCTCCTATTTAAGGGGTAAAATAAATCATGTCAGAGATTTACTAGAAATGCTCACCCAGACTCTGCTACAGTTTGCTGCGAGGGAAAAGTTAGTTTGCTTTTTATTTGTTGTATTCTGTATTACTTTATTACATTTTTCTATTTTGTATACTTTGATTTGTATTCTTTCCACTGTGTTTTACTTGTAGTTTGCTTTCGACTGCATATTAAAACTTGAAAAGACACCACAGCTCGGTCTCTTTTGAGTCAGACAGAAATTAGAACAGGTCAATTAAGGAGTCGCACATAAGTTAGAAGAGGTCAGTTAAGGTTAATCATCTGTGAACTGAGGGGGTGGAGCTAGGAACTACACCTTCTATTTCATAGATTCATAGGTAGGTACTAGGCTATCAGCCCAAGGGCCCATACAAGCCTAGCCAGAAATGTACCCTGGCTTTCGCCACCCAAGAAAATTATTTTCCTGTGCCCCTGTCGAGCAGAGCCACAGAAGTGATCCCCGGGGTGAATTTCCCACTTCCCATCCAATCATCAAGATTTTTCTTGAAGAGTGCTAATGAGGAGCTCTGTTTGACATAGATAGGGAGTCTGTTCTAGAGTATGGGAAGTCTCTGGGACAGGAATTTATCCCTCCAGCATGTTCTGTTTATTGTGGTGACAAGGTTTAGGTCCCGAGAGCATGTAGCTCAGAGGGATTGATATTTCTTTAAGTGAAGCATGTCCAACAACTCTGGGTTTGACATAGCTTTGTATGTTAGGCAGAGATCGCCCCTGAGTAGGCGATATGCGATGGAGTAAAGCTGGAGTTTTTTGAGATGGTCTGCATAGGGCATCTGTTTGAGGCCAGTTATCCTCTTTGTGAGGTATTTCTGTGGTCTTTCCAGTTGTTGTAGATGTCTTGTGAGGTGCATACCAAAAGGGGCATTGTACTCTATAATGGGTCTAATGAGTGATGAGTAGAGGGGAACAATGACCTCTTTTTTTCTGGATGAGAATCCTTTTGTGATGAGATGAGCCATGTAGAAGGATTTCCTGACCACTGTTGTGATGTGATTATCAAAGGAGAGACTACTGTCCATCTGTGTCCCAAGGTCTCTTATCACATTTTTGGCATTAAGTAGACTACCAGCTATGTGGTAGTTCATGGGTACAGAGATTTTATGAAGGGGGATGACAATACACTTTTTGGCATTGAGCTTCAGGCCATGGCTTTGACACCAGGTATCTGTCTCAGTGAGGCCCTTTTGTAGTTTGTCCACATCATTAGGAGTTTCGATTATGGCTCCTAGTTTGCAGTCATCTGCAAACTTTGTTAGCCAAAGACCTTCTGTGTTGGCCTGCACTTCAGAGAAGTAGATACCAAACAGGAGTGGACCCAGGACTGAACCCTGTGGTACTCCACTTGTCACTGGTCTGATGTCAGATTTGGAATCCGCTACTTTCACAGTGTGGGTTCTGTCCATGAGCCAGTTGGCAACCCAGCTTGTGACATAGGGATTTATACCTAGTTTAGTGAGCTTATCTATAATTCCAGAGTGGGGGATGGTGTTGAAAGCCTTGGCGAGATCTAGATAAGCTGTGTGAACCATTTTACCCTCATCTATGGCTTTGGTGACTGCTTCAAAGAAGTCAATCAGGTTTAGAAGACATGATCTGCCTTTTACAAATCCAAACTGGGTAGGGTCCAGAGTTTGGCGATTACCATAGTCTTTGTTTATGAGTTCCACGATGATACGTTCCATGGCCTTGCAGACCAGGCTCGTCAGGCTAATGGGGCGGCAGTTCCCGGGGTCTGTCATGGCTCCCCCTTTGTGGAGTGGGATAACCATCTTGGTGAGCCATTCAGTGGGTACAAAGCCTGAGGTGAGGCTATGATTGAACATGGTACCATGTTCAGGGTGCCAGTTCATTCTGTAGTCCATGTAAAATGCAGCCTGGGATATTGTCATGTCCCATGGATGCTGTGTTCTGGCTTTGGAGAGTGTGTTTTTTACCTGTGCAGCCATGATTATAGGAACTTTGCATTCTTCCGGTATAGAGATGGGCCCACTAGGAGGTGAGAGGGGGGTAAAGTTAGCACTGAACCTATCTGCTAGGATGTTGGCAATATCAGTTGGTTCTGTAGATTTAGTGCCATTGTGCTGTAACTCAGAGCAGATCTGAGTGTTCCCATTTAGATTCTTGGCATACCTATAGAATGCTTTGTGGTTGTCTTTAGAGTCAGTGGCAATTTTGTTTTCATAACTAGCTTTGGAGGATTTTATGAGGGATCTCAGCTTCTTACTGAGGTTGACCAGGGAGTTCCTCCAGTCATGGGATTTTACTCTTTTTTGCAACAGTTTCTTTCTTCTGTTGTAAAGTTTGTTTATGGCAGAGGACCACCAGATTGGCTTCCTTTTTTTGGAGGATAACATCTTGGTTCTATTAGGGATAGCATGATCCATGCACTCGTGTAAGTGCTTATAAAGTGCATTTGTGTAGGATTGCAGTCATACCTCTATTGTCTGTCTGCATGGGTGTCATGAAGTTTGCCACTTCTGTCTTAAGAAGTGTGAAGTTGGCTTTGGAGAAGTTTTTTACAATGGTTTCCCTAATTGGGGGTGGGGGTGGGATGTGGATGTCTAGGCTGATTAGCTTGTGGTCGGATCTGACCAATGAGGAATTGACCTCTGGTGTGGAACACTGGTTTCCCATGTTGGTAATGACCAGGTCTAGGATATTGCTGCCCCTGGTGGGGGTGTGAATAAGTTGATCCAAGGTGTTGGAATTTATGAATTCTAGAAAACATTGAGCAAAAGTGTTGGTACATGAGTAGTTTTCCCAGTTAATGGTGGGGTAGTTGAAATCATCCATTATTAGGGTGTTGGGTTGTACCCTAATACTTTCCAGTGTATCAAGAAATGAAGAGTGTGAATCCTGGGGCATGGTGGGTGGTCTGTATCAAGCTACAATTTGGATTGCGGTCTTGCCCAGAGTTTGTTGCACTTGGATAATCTCAGATGCATTATGCTGTGCAACTAGCCTGGAGGTGTGGATATCCTTAATGAATATGGACACGCCTCCGCCTTTAGTGCTTCTTTCTGGGTTAGGTAGCCGAAAGGTGTGGTATGAATTGAAGCCTGGTAATGCAGGGGTGCTCTCTGGAGCTTTGATCCAGGTCTCTGTCACTGCACAGATGTCAATGTTCTCCATTTTAAGGAGTACCTTGAGTGAGTGCATTTTGAGGTTTAGACTTCTAGCATTGAGTAGCATTACCCTGAGATTCTGCTTGCTTGTACCTGTTACAGTGGTGAATTTGTCATTTGAACCTTGCCTAAAAAGGCACTATAGGGGTGGCAAGAGCCTTAGCCAGTATCCGGAATCCTAAGGGCGACAGGTGCAGGCCATCTCTGGCAAAGCATCGTGGACTGTTGATCATGTTGTCCCAGGCAGACAAATACTGGATCCCCTTAGAATGACACCAGAAGCTTAGGCAATTGTTGAAGTCAATCATTCATTTAAGGGGTAAAATAAAACATTTCAGCGCTTTACTGGAAAGGCACAGCCCGACTCTGCCAGTGCTGAGTCAGACAGAAATTATAACAGGTCAATTAAGGAGTCACACATCATGTTAGAAGAGGTCAGTTAAGGATAATAATCTGTGAACTGAGTGTGTGGAGCTAAGAACTACACATTCTATGTAAGGGGCAAAATAAAGCATTTCAGAGCTTTACTGGAAAGGCTCACACAGACTTTGCTGAGTCAGACAGAAATTAGAGCAGGTCAATTAAGGAGTCACAAATACATTAGAAGAGGTCAGTTAAGGTTAGTCATCTGTGAACTGAAGGGGTGGAGCAAGGAATTACATCTTCTATTTAAGGGGTAAAATATAACATTTCAGAGCTTTACTGGAAAGGCTCTCCCAGACTCTGCTGTAGTCTGCTGCAAGAAAATGTTAGTTTGCTTTTTATTTGTTGTATTCTGCTTTATTTTATTAACTTTTTCTATTTTGTACACTGTGACTCATTTTCTTTACACTGTGTTTTACTTGTATTCTGCTTTTAACTGCATATTAAATCTTGAAAAGACATCACAGCTCTGCCTCTTGTGAGTCAGACAGAAATTAGAAAAGGTCAATTAAGGAGTCAGACATAAGTAAGAAAAGATCAGTTAAGGTTAATCATCTGTGAACTGAGGGGGTGGAGGGAGGAACTACACCTTCTATTTTACGGGTAAAATAAAACATTTCAGAGCTTTACTGGAAAGGCTCACCCAGACTCTGCTACAGTTTGCTGTGAGGGAAAGGTTAGTTTGCTTTTTATTTGTTGTATTCTGTATTACTTTATTACCTTTTCCTATTTTGTACACTCTGATTCATTTTCTTTACACTATGTTTTTCCTGTATTCTGCTTTTAACTACATATTAAAACTTGAAAAGACACCACAGCTCTGCCTCTTGTGAGTCAGACAGAAATCAGAACAGGTCAATTAAGGAGTCACACATAAGTTAGAAGAGGACCGTTAAGGTTAATCATCTATGAACTGAGGAGGTGGAGCTAGGAACTACACCTTCTATTTAAGTGGTAAAATGAAACATTTCAGGGCTTTACTAGAAATCAGACAGAAATTAGAAAAGGTCAGTTAGGGAGTCACAAATACATTAGAAGAGGTCAGTTAAAATCAGTCATCTGTGAACTGAGTTGGTGGAGCTAGGAATTACACCTTCTATTTAAGGGGTAAAATGAAATGTTTCAGAGCTTTACTGGAAATGCTCACCCAGACGCTGCTACAGTTTGCTGTGAGGGGAAAGGTTAGTTTGCATTTTATTTGTTGTATTCTGCATTGCTTTATTACCTTTTTTATTTTTTATACTGTGATTGTATTCCTTACACTGTGTTTTACTTGTATTCTGCTTTTAACTGCATAATAAAACTTGAAAATACATAATAGCACTGTCCCTTGTGAGCCAGACAGTAATTAGAACAGGTCAATTAAGGAGTCACACATAAGTTAGAAGATGTCAACTAAGGTTACTAATTTGTGAACTGAAGGGGTGGAGCTAGGAACTACACCATCTATTTAAGGGGTAAAATAAAACATTTCAGAGCTTTACTGTAAATGCTCACCCTGACTCTGCTTCAGTTTGCTGCGAGTGAAAGGTTAGTTTCCTTTTTATTTGCTGTATTCTGTATTACTTTACTACCTTTTTCAATTTTGTATACTGTGATTTGTTTTTTTTACACTGTGTTTTACTTGTATTTTGCTTTTAACTGCATATTAAAACTTGAGAAGACACCACAGCTCTGTCTCCTGTGAGTCAGACAGAAATTAGAACAGAACAGTTAAGGAGTCACACATAAGTTAGAAGAGATCAGTTAAGGTTAATCATCTGGGAACTAAGGGGCGTGGAGCTAAGAACTACACCTCCTATTTAAGGGGTAAAATAAATCATGTCAGAGATTTACTAGAAATGCTCACCCAGACTCTGCTACAGTTTGCTGTGAGGGAAATGTTAGTTTGCTTTTTATTTGCTGTATTCTGTATTACTTTATTACCTTTTTCTATTTTGTATACTGTGATTTATTTTCTTTCCACTGTATTTTACTTGTATTGTGCTTTTAAATGCATATTAAAACTTGAAATGACACCAGAGCTCTGCCTGTTGTGAGTCAGATAGAAATTAGGACAGGTCAATTAATGAGTCACATATAAGCTGGAAGAGGTCAGTTAAGGTTAATCATCAGGGAACTGACGGGGTGGAGCTAGGAACTACACCTTCTATTTAAGGTGTAAAATAACACATTTCAGAGCTTTACTGGAAAGGCTCACCCAGACTCTGCTACACATTGCTGTGAGGGAAAGGTTAGTTTGCTTTTTATTTGTTGTATTCTGTATTACTTTATTATCTTTTTCTATTTTGTATACTGTGATTTGTTTTCTTTACACTGTTTTTTACTTGTATTCTGCTTTTAACTGCATATTAAAACTTGAATAAACACCACAGCTCAATCTCTTTTGAGACAGACAGAAATAAGAACAGGTCAATTAAGGAGTCACACATAAGTTAGAAGAGGTCAGTTAAGGTTAATCTTCTGTGAACTGAGGGGTGGAGCTAGGAACTAACCCTTCTATTTAAGGGGTAACATAAATGATTTCAGAGCTTTAGTGGAAAGGCTCACCTAGACTATGCCACAGTTTGCTGTGATAGAAGGTTAGTTTACTTTGTATTTGCTGTATTCTGTATTACTTTATTACCTTTTTCTATTTTGTATACTGTGATTCAATTTCTTTACACTGAGTTTTACTTGTATTCTGCTTTTAACTGTATACTAAAATTTGAAAGTACAGCACAGCCCTATCTCTTGTGACTCAGCCAGAAATTAGAACAGGTAATTTAAGAAGTCACACATCAATTAGAAGAGGTCAGTTAAGGTTAATCATCTCTGAATTGAGGGGGTGGAGCTAGGAATTACATCTTCCATTTAAGGGGTAAAATGAAATATTTCAGAGCTTTACTGGAAAGGCTCACCTAGAATCTGCTACAGTTTGCTGTTAGGGAAAGGTTAGTTATCTTTTTATGTGTTGTATTTGTTATTACTTTATTACCTTTTTCTAATTTGAATACTGTGATTCGTTTTCTTTACACTGTTATACTTGTATTCTGCTTTTAACTGCATATTAAAACTTGGAAAGTCACTACAGCTCTGTCTGCCTCTTTTGAGTCAGACAGAAATTAGAACAGGTCAATTAAGGAGTCACAAATACTTTAGAAGAGGTCAGTTAAGGTTAGTCATCTGTGAACTGATTGGGGAGCTAGGAACTACATCTTATATCTCAGGGGTAAAAATGAAACATTTCCGAGATTTACTGGAAAGGCTCACCCAGATTCTGCTACAGTTTGTTGTGAGGGAAAGATTAGTTTTCTTTTTATTTGTTGTATTCTGTATTACTTTATTACCTTTTTCTATTTTGGATACTGTGATTTGTTTTCTTTACACTATGTTTTACTTGTATTCTGTTTCTAAATGCATATGAAAACTTGAAAAGATACCACAGCTGTGCCTCTTGTGAGTCAGGCAGAAATTAGAACAGGTAAATTAAGAAGTCACACATAAGTTAGAAGAGGTCAGTTAAGATTAATCATCTCTGAATTGAGGGGGTGGAGCTAGGAATTACATCTTCAATTTAAGGGGTAAAATAAAATATTTCAGAGCTTTACTGGAAAGGCTCACCTAGAATCTGCTACAGTTTGCTGTTAGGGAAAGGTTAGTTATCTTTTATGTGTTGTATTTGTTATTACTTTCTTACCTTTTTCTATTTTGAATACTTTGATTCATTTTCTTTACACTTTTTTACTTGTATTCTGCTTTTAACTGCATATTAAAACTTGAAAAGACACCGCAGCTCTGTCTGCCTATTGTGAGTCAGACAGAAATTAGAACAGGTCAATTAAGGAGTCACAAATACATTAGAAGAGGTCAGTTAAGGTTATTCATCTGTGAACTGAGGGGTGGAGCTTGGAACTACACCTTCTATTAAAGGGGTAGAATCAAACATTTCAGAGCTTTACTGGAAAGGCTCACCAAGACCCTGCTACAGTTTGCTGTGAAGGAAAGGTTAATTTGCTTTTTATTTGTTGTAATCTGTATTACTTTATTACCTTTTTCTATTTAGTATACTGTGATTTGTTTTCTTTACACTTTGTTTTATCTGTATTCTGCTTTTAACTGCATATCAAAACTTCAAAAGACACCACAGCTCTGCCTCTTGTGAGTCAAACAGAAATTACAACAGGTCAATTAAGGAGTCACTCATAGGTTAGAAGAGGTTAGTCAATGTTAATCATCTGTAAACTGAGGTGGGGGAGCTTGGAACTACATCTTATATTTCAGGAGTAAAATGAAATATTTCCATGCTTTACTTGAAAGGCTCACCCAGATTCTGCTACAGTTTGCTGTAAGGGAAAGGTTAGTTTGCTTTTTATTTGTTGTATTCTGTATTACTTTATTACTTTCTTTTATTTTGTATAATGTGATTTGTTTTCTTTGCACTGTGTTGTACTTGTATTCTGCTTTTTACTGCATATTAAAACTTGAAAACACTCCACAGCTCTATTCCTTGTGAGTTAGACAGAAATTAGAACAGGTCAATTAAGGAGTCACACATAAGTTAGAAGAAGTCAGTTAAGGTTAATCTTATGTGAACTGAGGTTTGGAGATAGGAACTACACCTTCTATTTAAGGGGCAAAATAAAAAATTTCAGAGCTTTACTGGAAAGGTTCACCCAGACTCTGCTACAGTTTGCCATGAGGGAAAGGTTAGTTTGCTTTTTATTTGTTGCATTCTGTATTACTTTATTACCTTTTGATAGTTTGCATTGTGTGATTTGTTTTCTTTACACTATTTTACCTGTATTCTGCTTTTAACTGCATGTTAAAACTTGAAAAGACACCACAGCTCTGTCTCTTGTGATTCAGACAGAAATTACAACAGGTCAATTAAGGAGTCACTCATAAGTTAGAAGAGGTTAGCTAAGGTTAATCATCTGTGAACTGAGGGCGGAAGCTAGGAACTACACCTTATATTTCAGGGGTAAAATGAAACATTTCTTAGTTTACTGGAAAGGCTCACCCAGATTCTGCTACAGATTGCTGTGAGGGAAAGGTTAGTTTGCTTTTTATTTGTTGTATTCTGTATTACTTTATTACCTTTTTCTATTTTCTATAATGTGATTTGTTTTCTTTGCACTGTGTTTTACTTGTATTCTGCTTTTAACTGCATATTAAAACTTGAAAAGACTCCACAGCTCTGTCTCTTGTGAGTTAGACAGAAATTAGAACAGGTCAATTAAGGAGTCACACATATGTTAGAAGAGATCGGTTAAGGTTAATTTTCTGTGAACTGAGGGTTGGAGCTAAGAACTACACCTTCTATTTAAGGAGAAAAATAAAACATTTCAGAGCTTTACTAGAAAGGTTCACCCAGAATCTGCTACAGTTTGTTGTGAGGGGAAAGGTTAGTTTGCTTTTTATTTGTTGTATTCTGTATTACTTTATTACCTTTTTCTAGTTTGTATTCTGTGATTTGTTTTCTTTACACTATTTTTACCTGTATTCTGCTTTTAACTGCATGTTAAAACTTGAAAAGACACCACAGCTCTGTCTCTTTTGATTCAGACAAAAATTACAACAGGTCAATTAAGGAGTCACTCATAAGTTAGAAGAGGTTAGCTACGGTTAATCATCTGTGAACTGGGGGGGGGGGGCTAGGAACTACACCTTATATTTCAGGGGTAAAATGAAACATTTCTGAGTTTACTGGAAAGGCTCACCCAGATTCTGCTACAGATTCCTATATGGGAAAGGTTAGTTTGCTTTTTATTTGTTGTATTCTGTATTACTTTATTACCTTTTTCTATTTTCTATAATGTGATTTGTTTTCTTTGCATTGTGTTTTACTTGTATTCTGCTTTTAACTGCATATTAAAAATTGAAAAGACTCCACAGCTCTGTCTCTTGTGCGTTAGACAGAAATTAGAACAGGTCAATTAAGGAGTCACACATAAGTTAGAAGAGGTCACTTAAGGTTAATTTTCTGTGAACTGAGGGTTGGAGCTAAGAACTACACCTTCTATTTAAGGAGCAAAATAAAACATTTCAGAGCTTTACTGGAAAGGCTCACCCAGACTCTGCTACAGTTTGTTGTGAGGGAAAGGTTAGTTTGCTTTTTATTTGATGTATTCTGTATTACTTTATTACCTTTTTCTATGTTGTATTCTGTGATTTGTTTTCTTTACACTATTTTTCACCTGTATTCTGCTTTTAACTGCATGTTAAAACTTGAAAAGACACCACAGCTCTGCCTCTTGTGAGTCAGACAGAAAGTAGAACATATCAATTAAGGAGTCACACATAAGTTAGAAGAGGTCAGTTAAGGTTAATCATCTGTGAACTGAGGGTTGGAGCTAAAAACTACACCTTCTATATAAGGGGCAAAATAAAACATTTCAGAGCTTTACTGGAAATGCTCAACCAGACTCTGCTACAGTTTGCTGTGAGGGAAAGGTTAGTTTGCTTTTTATTTGTTGTATTCTGTATTGCTCTATTATGTTTTTCTGTTTTGTATACTGTGATTTGTTTTCTTTACACCATATTTTACTGTATTCTGCTTTTAACTGCATTTTAAAACTTGAAAAGACACCATAGCTCTGCCTCTTGTGAGTTAGACAGAAATTAGAACAGGTCAATTAAGGAGTCACAAATAGCTTAGAAGAGGTCAGTTAAGGTTAATCATCTGTGAACTGAGAGGTGGAGCTAGGAATTACACCTTCTATTTAACGGTTAAAATGAAACATTTCAGAGCTTTACTGGAAAGGCTCACCCATACTCTGTTATAGTTTGCTGTGAAGGAAACGTTAGTTTGCTTTTTATTTTTTGTATTATGTATTACTTTACTGATTTTTTCTATTTTGTATACTGTGATTTGTTTTCTTTACACTGTGTTTTACTTGTATTTTCCATTTAACTGCATATTAAAACTTGAAAAGACACCACAGCTCTGTCTCCTGTGAGTCTGATAAAAATTAGAACAGTTCAGTTAAAGAGTCACACATAAGTTAGAAGAGGTCAGTTAAGGTTAATCATCTGTGAACTAAGGGGTGTGGAGCCAGGAACACACCTCCTATGTAAGGGGTAAAATAAAACATTTTAGAGCTTTACTGGAAAGGCTCACACAGAATCTGCTGCAGTTTGCTGTGAGGGAAAGGATAGTTTGCTTTTTATTTGTTGTATTCTGTATTACTTTATTACCTTTTTCTGTTTTGTATGATGTGATTTGTTTTCTTTGCACTATGTTTTACTTGCATTCTGCTTTTAACTGCATATTAAAACTTGAAAGGACATCAGAGCTCTGCCTCTTGTGAGTCAAACAGAAATTAGAACAGGTCAAATAAGGCGTCACACATATGTTAGAAGAGGTCAGTTAAGGTTAATCATCTGTGAACTGACGGGTTGGAGCTAGGAACTACACCTTCTATTTAATGGGTAAAATCAAACATTTCAGAGCTTTACTGAAAAGGCTCAGCCAGACTCTGCTGAGTCAGACAGAAATTAGAACAGGTCAATTAAGGAGTCACAAACACTTTAGAAGGGGTCAGCTCAGGTTAATCATCTGTAAACTGAAGGGGTGGAGCTAGGAATTACACATTCCATTTAAGGGGTAAAATAAAACATTTCAGAGATTTAATGGAAAGGCTCACCCAGACTCTTCTACAGTTTGCTGTGAGTGAAAGGTTAGTTTGCTTTTTATTTGTTGTATTCTTTATTACTTTATTACATTTTTCTATTTTGTATACTGTGATTTGTATTCTTTACACTGTGTTTTACTTGTAGTCTGCTTTCGACTGTATATTAAAACTTGAAAAGGCACCACAGCTCGGTCTCTTCTGAATCAGACAGAAATTAGAACAGGTTAGTTAAAGAGTCACCCATAAGTTAGAAGAGGTCAGTTAAGGTTAACCATCTGTGAACTGAGGGGGTGGAGCTAGGAACTACACCTTCTTTTTAAGGGGTAAAATAAAACATTTCAGCACTTTACTGGAAAGGTGCAGGCATACTCTGCTGAGTCAGACAGAAATTAGAATAGGTCAATTAAGGAGTCACACATTATGTTAGAAGAGGTCAGTTAAGGATAATAATCTTTGACCTGAGTGTGTGGAGCTAAGAACTACACATTCTATGTAAGGGGTAAAATAAAGCATTTCAGGGCTTTACTGGAAAAGCTCACACAGACTTTGCTGAGTCAGACATAAATTAGAACACGTCAATTAAGGTGTCACAAATACATTAGAATAGGTCAGTTAAGGTTAATCATCTGTGAACTGAGGGGGTGGAGCTAGGAATTACACTTTCCATTTCTGGCGTAAATAAAACATTTCAGAACTTTACTGGAAAGGCTCACCCTAGCCCTGCTACAGTTTGCTGTGAGGGAAAGGTAAGTTTGCTTTTTATTTGTTGTATTCTGTATTACTTTACTAACTGTTTCTATTTTGCATACTGTGATTTGTTTTATTTACACTGCGTTTTACTTGTGTTCTGCTTTTAACTGCATATTAAAACTTGAAAAGACACCAGAGCTCTGCCTCTTGTGAGGCAGACAGAAAGTAGAACAGGCCAAATAAGGAGTCACATATAAGTTAGAAGAGGTCAGTTAATGTTAGTCTTCTGTGAACTGAGGTGTGGAGCTAAGAACTACACTTTCTATTTAATGGGTAAAAATATAAAACATTTCTGAGCTATACTGGAGACGCTCACCAGGAATCTGCTGCAGTTTGCTGTGAGAAAAGTTTAGTTTGCTTTTTATTTGTTGTATTTTAAATTACTTTATTACATTTATCTATTTTGTATACTGTGATTCCTTTTCTTTACAATGCTTTTTACTTGTATCTGCTTTTAACTGCAAATTAAAATTTAAAAAGAGAACACAGCCCTGTCTCCTGTGAGTCAGACAGAAATTAGAACAGGTCAATTAAGGTGTCACACATAAGTTAGAAGAGGTCATTTAAGGTCAATCATCTGTGAACTGAGGGGGTGGATCTAAAAACTACACCTTCTATTTGAGGGGTAAAATAAAACTTTACTGGAAAGGCTCACCCAGGCTCTGCTACATTTTGCTTTGAGGGAAAGGTTAGTTTGCTTTTTATTTGTTGTATTCTATATTACTTTATTACCTTTTTCTATTTTGTATATTGTGGTTTGTATTCCTTACACTGTGTTTTACTTGTAGTCTGTTTTTAACCGCATATAAAAAGTTGAAAAGACACCACAGCTCTGTCTCTTGTGAATCAGACAGAAATCAGAACAGGTCAATTAATGAGTCACACATAAGTTAGAAGAGGTCAGTTAATGTTAATCATCTGTGAACTGAGAAGGTGGAGCTAAGAACTACACCTTCTGTTTAAGGGGTAAAATAAAACATTTCAGAGTTTTTCTGGAAAGGCTCACCCAGACTCTGCTACAGTTTGCTGTGAAGGAAATGTTAGTTAGCTTTTTATTTGTTGTGTTCTGTATTACATTACTACCTTTTACTATTTTGTATAATGTGATTTGTTTTCTTTACCCTTTGTTTTACTTGTACTCTGCTTTTAACTGCATATTAAAACTTGAAAAGACACAAAATATCTGCCTGTTGTGACTCAGACAGAAATTAGAACAGGTCACTTAAGGAGTCATACATAAGGTAGAAAAGGTCAGTTAAGGTTAATCATCTGTGAAATGAGGGGGTGGATATTAAAACTTGAAAAGACACCACAGCTCTGTCTCTTGTGAGTCAGACGGAAATTAGAACAGGTCAATTAAGGAGTCACACATAAGTTAGAAGAGGTCAGTTGATGTTCATCATCTGTGAACTGAGGGGGTGGAGGTAGGAACTACACCTTTTTTAAGGGTAAAATAAAACATTTCAGAGCTTAACTGGAAAGGCTCACCCAGACTGTGCTGACTCAGACAGAAATTAGAACAAATCAATTAAAGAGTCACACATGTTAGAAGAGGTCAATTAAGGATGTTCGTCGTCTTCCATTGCTGCAGTCCTTACTATTGGGTATAGTCCGCATCCAGTCGGCCCGAATACCAGAGTATAAGGCTGACGTCGGTCATGGCGCATTAGACTGGCGTCAGTACGTCAGGGTACTAATGCGCATGACCGGCGTCATATCCTCAGTCTTTTTTGCCGCGTGGTCCGATGCAGAAGCAGTTTTGCGAGTGCAGGTTGGCGTTCTGAGATATTTCCGAAACCGGAGTTTCAGACCGAATCAGAGTTGGCTAAGTACCCCGTTGGGGAACATTTTGGTTTTTTCTTGCCTCAGTATTCAACCGGATGTCAGAAAAAGTGAATAACTGTATTTCTTGTGGGAAACAGATACCGCATAAAGATTTCCATACTTTGTGTATACCTTGTTTAGGGCCTGAGCACGTTGTTGGTTGCCGCTCTTGTGCTAGGTTTAACAAACGCACTATTAAGAGGAGGTTAGACTGTGCCAGGTTAGTGTTTGGGAAACGTTGCAATTATAAAATGCCGTCGGATGCTCCGACGCCCGCTTCGTCCAAGAAGCGCAAGGACAAAACAGCGAAGCCTAGGGTTGAAGAACCGGCAGTCCCGGACGCCGGTTCTTTAGGAGGCTCAGTGGAGCCGGAGGTTTTGCCAGGAGTTTCTATGAAGTCTTCGGCAGAAACTTTACTGTTACAGGATGTCCCATCTCAGGAGGCAGGCCAGGCTGAGGGGGCTTCTCAGGTACCTATTCTTCCCTCTTTTCCCACAGTAGTTAGAGCCTCTCCTTCTGTTGCTAAAGCTTCTTTTAGAGGTAGGCCTATTTCAGCTTCAGTGGGGGCTTCTCCTAGCTTTTCGGGTTCTGTACCTAAGAAACATATGCTTAAAATGGCAGAAGATTTGATTTCTATGATTAGAGGTTCTATGGGCCCTCCTGCTAAGAGGCCTAGGGTGGAACCGGAGTTTGCCAGTTTTGAACAGGGTTCAGAGGCTTCTGAGTCTTCTGCGGATGATTTGCAGGAGTATCCTCCTTATTCTGATTCTGATGTGGATGATGCCACTCCTTCGGCTTCTCCTCCTGAGGATTTTTCATTTTCAGAGACTCTGCATTCCATGAGGGAGCACTTTAAATGGGAAGGCCAGGATTACTCTGATTCAGGAAGAGGCTTAGGGAATTCTTGTTTTTACCCCAGCATAGGCCCTTAGCTATACCTCCTGTGTTGACTGTGGTGGAAGATGTTTTTGCAGAGGCTTCCCTGAACCCTGATTCTTTGCCTCCTGCTCCTGTTAAACCTGATAGGTACTATAGGGTGCCCGAAGCTCATAAGTATTTGTTTAAGAGTCCTAGGGCGGACCCAGAAACTGTTTCTCAGGGGCCTAAAGGTGTTAAAGCCTCTGTAGTTAGAAATCCTGTTCCCACTGACAAAGAGGCGAGGGCTTTGGATAGGTGGGGTAAGAAACTGTATACTTCTTCCACTCTAGCCATGAGAGCATTGAATTGTCAGTTTCACATGCTGAAATATCAAAATTATCTCCTTTTCTCAATTGAAGTCTAAGGTGGATGCTTTGGCGGAAGGTATTGAGTGTAAAGAATTGCTGGATTTGGTTTATGTGTCTGAACAAGTGGGCAAGCATTCTTTGCAATGTGGCTTTGATGCTGTGCAGGCCTCCTCGAGGGTGGCTGCCACTAGTTCTGTTCTTCGCAGGCATGCCTGGTTGAGGGATCAGAATTTGGCTGAGCATGTTAAGACAAGGATTTTGGATGCACCTTTACAGTCTGATGTGTTGTTTGGTTCGCCTGTGGAAACAGTTTTAAAGAAAATGGAGGACAAAGCTAAGTCTATGCAAACTGTTAAGGATTTTTTGCAGGTACAGCCACCGAAGTTTAGTAGAAATTGGCCTGCTAAGGGGTGGACATATCCTGCTTATGACTCCCAGTCTAGGGGTAGGTCTAGACGTGGTAGGGGCAGGGCTCAAGGTTCTTTTAGATCTAGAACAGGGAGTTCACCTGCTCAGACTTCTGGTGAGGGCAGGGGTCAGTCCTTTCGTAAGCAGACCCAATGACCTGCCTTTTCAGCTGCCGGTAGATTCTCGTCTGGCAGCTCCTTTAGGAGGACGACTGTCTCTTTTCAAAGAAAATTGGGATTTAATTACTCAAGACAGATGGGTGTTGGACATTATTCACCACGGTTACAGGTTTTATTTCCATACAATGCCCCCTTTCAAAGGCATGCCAGACGTTCCTCCTCCACACAGAAAAGAGGCTCACAAGCAAGTTTCTCAGTTGCTCCGAATGGGGGCCATTCAGCCAGTCCCTGTATCAGAAAGGGGCCTAGGATTTTATTCCCGCATGTTCCTAGTACCAAAGAAGGGGAACACGTGGAGACCAATTTTGGATTTATCTCTCCTCAACACTTATCTGGACATTCCCAAGTTCAAGATGTTGACGTTACAACAGCTTTTACCTCTGCTGGGCAAAGATCACTGGATGGTAACTTTAGATCTCAAGGAAGCTTACCTTCATGTGCCTATCAGGCTAAGTTGCAGGAAGTATCTGCGGTTTCGAGCTGGAGATTCTCATTATCAGTTCTCTGCATTGCCCTTTGGCTTATCTACTGCCCAGAGTATTCACAAAGGTTCTGGCTCCAGTGATAGCTTACTTCAGGCTACAAGGAATTCAAATCTATCCTTACTTAGACGACTGCCTGATTCTGGCTCAAGACAAGGAAGACCTTCTACAGCATCTGGAATATGTTATAGCAGTGCTAAGATGCCTAGGGTATTCTGTGAACAAAATAAAGTCCAGTCTAGTACCCTCTCAAGACATGTGCTTTCTGGGTGTAAGACTGAATACAGCAGCCCAGATGGCCTTTTTAACCCCGGACACACAAATGAGTCTATCACTTTACTTCCTTCAACTATCTCATCAGTCCGTGCTGACTGCAGGGACAGTCCTTCAAGCATTAGGGTTCATGGCATCTTGTATTCTGGTGCTTCCCAATGCCAAACTGCATATGAGGAAGTTACAATGGTATCTCAAAGATGTATGGACACAGCACTGCCAGGATTTAGACACTGTCATTCCCATAATACCTTGCCTTCACAGAGAATTTTTGTGGTGGGCTCAGGAATGTCACCTAAACAAGGGACTCTCTGTGACCCGGCCAGAGGCGAGTCAGATTTTAACGACAGATGCCTCGGACATTGCTTGGGGAGCTCATCTAAATGGAAAGTGGATACAAGACAAGTGGCCTGCCAGACTACAGCATCTACATATCAACATGAAGGAGATGTTAGCAGTCCAGTTCGCTTTACTGGCTTTCAAGGAGTTACTTCTTCCAGGACAGGTGTTGATTCTAACAGACAACACAACTGTCATGTGGTACATCAACAAGCAAAGGGAACACATTCTTATCCTCTATGCAGGCAAGCAATGATTTTATGGGAGACTGCGCTAAGCTTGCAACTAACTCTTCAGGCAAGGTTTCTGCCGGGAGCACAGAACTCCTTAGCAGATGTGTTAAGCAGACAAATCATGGATCCCCACGAGTGGAAACTGGATCTTCATGTATTTCAGACATTGACAGTGTCATGGGGAACTCCAGACATAGATCTGTTCGCTTCTCCACTAAACCACCAGCTGCCAAAGTATTGCACAAAGGGGTTTCATCACACAGCTTGGAAAGTGGATGCTCTATCTTTCAGTTGGGAAAATCTTCATGTGTATGCCTTTCCACCTCTGCCTCTTCTTCCAAAGGTGCTATTAAAGGTCAGACAGGACAGGCCAAGGATGATTTTGATAGCTCCAGATTGGCCTCGGCAACACTGGTACCCACTACTACGGAGTCTGGTAAAGAAGCCTCCATGGCCTTTACCTCTGATTCCTCATCTGTTATCTCTGCAGGACGGTCATCTGCTCAATGTCAAGCTTCACTCTCTTCATCTAACAGCCTGGCATATTCTGTGTTGAAACACAGCAGGTCTCAACTTCCTCAACAAGTTTTAAATGTGATTATGGAAGCTAGACGACCTAGTACAAGGAGAGTGTACGCTGCAAAATGGAAGAGATTTTTATTTTGGAGTACAGCAAAGAATTTGGAGATTTCTGAGCCTAATTTGGGTGTGGCTCTTCAATATCTTACCGAGTTATTGGACAAAGGGTTGTCCTTCTCTTCTATTAAGATTCATGCTGCAGCAATTTCAGCTCACTATGATTGTGACCCACCTTTGTTTTCACATCCTTTGTTCAAGCAGTTTCTTACAGGGGCAAAGAATATAAGACCCCCACGTAGAGCTCCTACTCCTGCTTGGGATCTCAATTTTGTGTTGGAAAAACTTACTCTACAACCTTTTGAGCCTGCGGCTACTGCTGAATTGAAATATTTGTCCTGGAAGACTGCTTTTTTGTTGGCTATTACTTCTGCAAGAAGGGTGTCTGAGTTGCAGGCCCTTATGGCAGTCGAGCCCTTTTTGATTTTCCATAAGGATAGGGTATCATTACGTACTAATCCTTCCTTTATGCCTAAGGTGGTTTCTAGTGTGGCTTTAAACCAGACTATTCATTTGCCTACTTTTTATGCAGACCCCAAAATAAAGGGAAAAGATTTTGCATACTTTAGATGTACACAGGCAATTGCGTTATTACTTAAGCAGGACTAAGGATTTTAGGCAGTCTCAGCAGTTGTTTGTTTCTTTTGCTTTGAGTTCGCAGGGCAAGCCTGTGTCAAAACAAACTATTTCTAGGTGGATTGGCTTTTGCATTTCATTTTGTTATTCCCATCATGGCAAGGAGGTTCCAGCTGGGATTAGGCCTCATTCCACTAGGGCTACTGCCACTTCAACAGCATTTCTACGGGGGGTGGCAACTAAGGATATTTTGGAAGCAGCTACTTGGAGTTCAGTGCATACTTTCTCTAAGCATTATCACCTTCCTATCTACTCTAAGTCTAGGGCTGGTTTTGCCACAGCTGTTTTGCAAGGCATGTTGTCAGCTCCTGCTTCTTTATGATTTGCCAGCCTCCCTTACCTCTGCTTTGGGATTCTACCCAATAGTAAGGACTGCAGCAATGGAAGACGACGAACATAGTACAGTTTTGTACCTACCATAAATGTAGATGTTCTAGGATTCCATTGCTGCAGTCCAATTTACCCTCCCTCCTTCCCCTCTGTGTTTAGGGGTGGTAGTGTAGGTGAGTTTACCTGCTTATATTTTTGTATATATTGTTCATGTTTTGGTGCAGGTATTTTGGGCCTTGTCTTTTTAGGGTCTTCTGACATCTGGGGCAAGAAAAGACTGAGGATATGACGCCGGTCATGCGCATTAGTACCCTGACGTACTGACGTCAGTCTAATGCGCCATGACCGACGTCAGCCTTATACTCTGGTATTCGGGCCGACTGGATGCGGACTATACCCAATAGTAAGGACTGCAGCAATGGAATCCTAGAACATCTACATTTATGGTAGGTACAAAACTGTACTTTAATCATCTGTGAAATGAGGGGCTGGAGCTATGAACTACACCTTCTATTTAAGTGCTAAAATAAAACATTTCAGAGCTTTACTGGAATGGCTCACCCAAACTTTGCTACAGTTTGCTGTGAGGGAAAGGTTAGTATACTTTTTATTTGTTGTATTTTGTATTGCTTTATTTCCTTTTTCTATTTTGTATACTATTTGTATTCTTTACACTGTTCAAAAATATATCATAAAACATTCAACAGACCAAACAATATTGCAGGAAGTCATAAGTGATAATAACACTTTAAAAGAGACTGTGCCTTTAAATGAGCATTCTGAAGTATGTAAAAAAGCTCTGGTATCTGAGGTCACCAAAACGGTATCTAAGAACATCATGCGATATTTGAACAAGGCATTTGAAAAGACTGTGCCGTCCACATCGGAGGGAGCACCCATACAGAAGGTGGTAACAACGTCAAATCCAGAATTGGATTTTCAAGTATTTCCAATCAGGAAACAGTCGTTAAATCGAATGGAGGAATGGGATCATTCATACAGCAGAGGTCGAACCAAGGGGAAGGAACATATATCGCCAGGATATCAGCGGGCAAAAAGGAGATGGGAGACAAGTTCCCCTTAGTGTGGAATATATCGCAAAGGAAACTTACTGAGCACAAATTCAGTGTCCTCAACAAATGACTATTGTTTATTCCCACACAGAATGCGGATATAACAGACAATTACTGACTTGAAAATATTTGGCAGGAATGTATTGTTGAAACTGTTGTTTAAGGACCAACATGGTAGTAAAGAAATGGTTTTTAGGAAGCCTAGTATGTTTATACCTCCCAGTAATCCGGTGGTGGATGTTATTCTACAGCTTTGTGAGAATGATTTGTTTGAAGCGTTTGAGAAACAACATAATGGAGGTAAGAATTTTAATTTGAGTTACAGTGAGTATGAGGCCTTAAAGACACTACAGATGGATGATGAAATAATAATTAAATAAGCTGATAAGGGGGGTTTAGTACTAGTAATGGATAAGAACTACTACTGTAGTAGGATGTATGAAATGTTGGGTGAAGCTAATGTATACTCTGAAATAATCATGAATATAATGAATGTTATGCTGAGGAGAATGGATGAAATGCTCTATGAGAACCTTTTGAATAATGAAATCACATTAGATTTATATAATTATTTTAAAGTGGAACACCCGAGAATACCTAGTATACATGGCTTACCGAAAGTTCACAAAAATCCAACAGAGCCTCCCATGAGGCCATTTGTCTCTGGGGATGGATGGAGTACACAACCTATATCGATATTTGTGGAAAAACAGTTGAGACATATTGTCAACAAAAACAAATACATACTGAGAGACTCCCAACATTTTGTAGAAGATCTTTTTGGATTTTTAGAGCTAGAGAAAGGAAGCAATAGAATGTCACTAGTAACTTTGGATGTCCATTCACTTTTTACTTCAATTCCCAATAAAGAGGGGGTTGAATATTTAAGGGAATATCTAATCAATGAAAGTGGTGAGAAGCATGTAAGAATAGATTTGATTTGCCATCTCATGGAATTGATTTTGAGTAACAATGTTATGTTATTTGAACATCAGTTATACTTACAGAAAGATGGGGTGGCGATGGGCACCCCATCAGCGAATAGTTATGCTAACATAGTGATGGCCAATTGGGAGAATAAATATAGTTTGAATAATGACAACTGGCCACAACTCAGATTTTATAGGCGCTTTGTAGACGACCTTTTTATGTTATGGCAAGATGATAGAAATATGTTAACCACTTTCCATACATATATTAATCAAAGCACTCAGTTTCTGAAATTTTCCATCAAAAGTTCTTATGATGAGTTTGATTTTTTAGATGTTAAGATAATGTGCAATATAGAGGGAGAATTTTCAACTAGGGTGCATAGAAAAGATTGTCATAGAAATGCAATTTTGCACAGGGGAAGCATGCACCCCCAACATATCTTTAGAAATGTAGTTAAGGGGCAGACCTTACGGACATCGAGATTAACTGCCAAGAATGATGATTTTAAGTGTGAACTCACTGAATTTAAGGAAAGGTTGTCAAAGAGGGGCTATAATGACTCACATACGGAAGGAATACTAGAAGGGGCTGGTGAATGGGGAAAGAACATAGGTAAACCCTACTTTTCATCTAAAACAACTTTAGATAGAACAGTTTCATTGAAAAGTAAGGTGAACACAGGAGTAAGGGTAAAAACATATTATACTAGAAATACACATATAGTAACTGATGTAATAAGGAAACAATGGCCTATTTTAGTATCAGACCACGAACTTAGGAACATAGTAGGTGATAAACCGAATTTTCTTTTTAAGAACAGAAAAACAATAAAGAAGATGCTGTGTTATCCAAGGGGAACAACAATGAGGAATAATAGTTGAAGAGGTACTAGCACCTGTAATGCATGTAACCAGTGTTGTTATATAGACACTACCAACAGTTTTAACCATCCTAATACAGGACGAACACTATCCTTTCAAGTGTCAGCTGACTGCAACTCAATGAATATAGTCTATTTGGTAGTATGCAATGTCTGCTCTGCATATTATGTGGGAAAAACGAATAGAAAATTCAGGTACAGGATAAGGGAACATATAAATAATATTATGAAGGGGACCCTTACCAATGCGCTGGCGAAACATGTTAGTCAGGAGGGACAGCAGCACACATTTAGATTTTTAGCAATAGAAGAAATATGGGAAAATGAAAGAGGGGGAGATATATCCAACTATACTGAGACTTCAGAAATTAGGTGGATAATCAGGCTAAAAGCATATAGAGGAAAGGGACTCAATGACAGAATCCCTATAAGACCTATTCTGAAGAATAGGAAACTTTTTAAATAGTTTTATTTTATTTTAGCAGGTTGTATGAGCAATGAACGGTTCTTTGGCATAACACTATATATTTTTTTGTTAGGTATATACTCCATGTATTTTTTTGTTAGATGTATTTTTTTATACATTTTTTAGTCTTCATATCATTAGTTAGGATGACAGGAAATGTTCTTGTTTTCATAACGTGTGCAGTAATGAATGAAGCAATATTTAAGTGATTTTACTTACAGAATATTGGGAGTATGGTATTTTATTGTTTGCATGTCTTTAAGAATGTTAAATGCATTGAAGTTTGTTATTGGTCCATTTGAATTAATTGGAGAGAATATATATATGTTTTGTGAAGTACCATTCTCTGTTATGGTCTGAAGAAGTGGTGGTGACAACATGAAAGCGCTTACCTTATGAATAAAAGACATTCTAGCTTTTAAACAGCACTGAAGTCGTGACTACTTACAACATTGTTTGGTCTGTTGAATATTTTATGATATATTTTTGAACTGTTTTACCAACAGCTCATTTATCCTTGCTGCATCTTGTTTGGTGTTATATTCTTTACACTGTGTTTTACTTGATTTTGCTTTTAACTGCATAATTAAACTTGAAATGACATTGCAGCTCTGTCTCTTGTGAGTCAGACAGAAATCAGAACAGGTCAATTAAGGTGTCACACATAAGTTAGGAGAGGTCAGTTAAGGTTAATCATCTATGAACAGAGGGGTGGAGCTAGGAACTACACCTTCTATTTAAGGGGTAAAATAAAACATTTCAGACCTTTACTGGAAATACTCACCCAGACTATGTTACAGTTTGATGTGAGGGAAAGGTTTGTTTGCTTTTTATTTGTTGTATTCTGTATTTTTTTGGTTGCTATTTTCTATTCTGTATCCTATTTGTTTTCTTTACACAGTGTTTTACTTGTATTCTACTTTTAACTGTATATTAAAACTTTAAAAGCTATCACAGGTCTGTCTCTTGTGAGTCTGGCAGAAATTAGAACAGGTCAGTTAAGGAGTCACACATAAGTTAGAAGAGCTCAGTTAAGCTTAATCTTCTGTTAACTGAGTGGTGGAGCTAGAAACTACAGCTTCTGTTTATGGGGCAAAATAAAACATTTCAGAGCTTTACTGAAGAGGCCCACCCAGACTGTGCTGAGTCAAACAGAAATTAGAACAAGTCAGTTAAGTAGTCACAAATACGTTAGAAGAGGTCAGTAAAGGTTAATCATCTGTAAACTGAGGGACTGGAGCTAGGAACTACACCTTCTATTTAAGGGATAAAATAAAACACTTCAGGGCTTTATTGGAAAGGATCACCCGGACTCTGCTACAATTTGCTGTAAGGGAAAGGTTAGTATACTTTTTATTTATTGTATTTTGTATTACTTTATTACCCTTTTCTATTTTGTATACTGTTTGTATTCATTACACTGTGTTTTACTTGATTCTGCTTTTAACTGCATATTAAAACTTGAAAAGACATCACAGCTCTGTCTCTTGCGAGTCAGACAAAAATTAGAACAGCTCAATTAAGGTGTCACACATAAGTTAGAAGAGGTCAGTTAAGGTCAATCATCTATGAACTAAGGGGGTGGAGCTGAGAACTACACCTTCTATTTAAGGGGTAAAATAAAACATTTCAGACCTTTACTGGAAAGGCTCACCCAGTCTCTGTTACAGTTTGATGTGAGGGAAAGGTTTGTTTTGTTTTTATTTGTTTTATTCTGTATTATTTCATTACTATTTTCTATTTTGTATGCTATTTGTTTTATTTATTCTGGGTTTTACTTGTATTCTACTTTTAACTGCATATTAAAACCTGAAAAGACACAACAGCTCTGTCTGTTGTGAGTCAGACAGAAATTATAACAGGTCAATTAAGGAGTCACACATAAGTTAGAAGAGGTCAGTTAAGCTTAATCTTATGTGAACTGAGGGGTGGAGCTAGGAACTACACCTTTTATTGATGGGGCAAACTAAAACATTTCAGAGCTTTACAGGAAAGGCTTACCCAAGTTCTGCTACAGATTGCTGTGAGGAAAAGGATGTTTGCTTTTTATTTGTTGTATTCTGTATTGCTTTATTACTTTTTTCTATTTTGTATACTGTGAGTCATTTTATTTACAATGTGTTTTACTTGTATTCCCTTTTAACTGCATATTAAAACTTGAAAATACATCATAGCTCTGTCTCTTGTGAGTCAGACTGAAATTAGAACAGGTCAATTAAGGAGTCACACATAAGTTAGAAGGGGTCAGTTAAGGGTAATCATCTGGGAACTAAGGGGTGTGGAGCTAGGACTTAGACATTCTATGTAAGGGGTAATATAAAACATTTTAGAGCTTTACTGGAAAGGCTCACCCAGACTGCTACAGTTTGCTGTGAGGAAGAGTTTAGTTTGCTTTTTATTTGTTGTATTCTGTATTACTTTATTACCTTTTTCAGTTTTGCATACTGTGATTTGTTTTCTTTGTACTTTTTTGTACTTGTATTCTGCTTTTAATTGCATATTAAAACTTGAAAAGACTCCACAGTTCTGTCTCTTGCAAGTCAGACAGAAATGAGAATAGGTCAATTAAGGAGTAACACATAAGTTAGAAGAGGTCAGTTAAGGTTAATCATCTGTAAACTAAGGGGGTGGAGCTAAGAACTACACCTTCTATTTAAGGGGTAAAATAAATATTTCAGAGCATTACTGGAAAGGCTCACCTAGACTCTGCTACACTTTGATGTGAGGTAAAGGTTAGTTTGCTTTTTATTTGTTGTATTCTGTATTACGTTATTACATTTTTCTATTTTGTAAATGTTTACACTGTGTTTTTCTTGTCTTCGGCTTTTAACTGCATATTAAACTTGAAAAGACACCACAGCTCTGTCTCTTGTTAGTCAGACAGAAATTAGAACAGGTCAATGAAGGAGTCACACATAAGTTAGAAGTGGTCATTTAAGGTTAATCTTCTGTGAACTGAGGGGTGGCGCTAGGAACTTCTTCTTCATTTTAAGGGGCAAAATAAAACATTTCAGTGCTTTACTGGAAAGGCTCATCCAGACTCTGCCACAGTTTGCTATGAAAATATGTTAGTTTGATTTTTATTTGTTGTATTCTGTATTACCTTATTACCTTTTTCTATTTTGTATACTGTGATTCGTTTTCTTTACACTGTGTTTTACTTGTAATTCTGCTTTTAACTGCATGTTAAAATTTGAAAAGAAAGTACAGCTCTGTCTCTTGTGAGTCAGACAAAAGTGAGAACAGGACAAATAAGGAATCACACATAAGTTAGAAGAAGTCAGTTAAGGTTAATCATCTTTGAACTGATGGGTTGGAGATAGGAACTACACATTTAAAGGACCACTACAGGAAAATAATTCAAAAATATATATTTTTTTCACTTTTCCTTCAGTTTGGCTCTTTGCAAACCTGTATGTACCACAATGAAGTAGTAAATACTAATTTTATTCTGTTTGTACCCCTGACTGCTCTCCTGGGGGCAGACATCCTGATGAGAATTAGTTCTGTTCTAAAACAAAATCTAGCCCATAATACACTGCAAGTCCACTGTATTTGAGATTTTAGTGCCCATAGCTGTACTGTTACAGTACTGTTCCATTCACTTAGAATGGAAGAACTGAGATGACAAGCTATTTTTCAGAGGCCTCAGTAAAAGTATAATTCACTGTCATGCAGTGCTTCTTACAAATGTTTTTCATGCTGATGTGTTACACATTCTGTGAAAAAAGCTTTCAGAAATAGTGTCTCTTTGCTGAGATATCAGCCTTTTTTTAGGCATTTAACTTTGATATGCCTCAGTTTCTTCTTCAGTTACTCCTCCCATATACCAACCCCCTGCTAGCAAGAGTATCACATTTCCTGCCCTGCAAGGTTCAGCTATTCAGTCAGCTTTGCATGACAATACACATCAAACAGATTTGCTTGTGTCTGCCTGGTGTGCCAGTAAAAATGTTCCCTCATCTCTCTTACTCCTATCATCTTGAATAGCACTTTTACAGTAAATCATGTTACAAAAATGCTTTTTCTCAATCCTTCATATAAAGGACTTTAAGTATTCCTTTATAAATGCCTGTAACATACACTGATTACCATTCATCTTGTCCACTGACAGATTGGGCAAAATAAAAAAAATAAATAAATACAATAAAATAAAAACCACAACTCTAAGAATATAGACATTTCCCTCAGTCCTTGGCATCGTTTTCCCTTATGCATACTACTGAGTTCTCCTTATATTTCTGTGTACTACTGCTATTGTCTGCTCATATTCGGGGTATTTTTTTTTAAATTAAAATTAAATTATTTCCTTCATGCTATGCAGTGCCTTCTCCTAATGTTGTGAACAGTGTGCATACTGTTAGTCCTCAATGTCAACTGTTGTCCATTGCAAGCTGTCAGTATAAGTTTCTCCATTCACTGATATCCAGAATTTCACTACCACCAACAATATGTTTCATACTACTGCCGTGTTTTATGTACCTGTATGTTGCATTTCTATAAGCATATGAATATACTTCTTACAGCAAGGATCAAACCTAAAAAGCCATTTAGCTATGAACATCAATGAAACAAATGCGATGACAGCAATTATTAGAATTATACATAAACATCTACTCATATGAATTATACATAAAAATCTACTCATATGCACCACAGGGATTGGCTATGGCTTCAGAAAAAACAAAAGTGCGCAAAGCTAAAACGTTGGGTGTTGAACAGCTTCTCTGTAACATCAAAGTACAGGCAAGCCAGATACTGTACAAATTGCCCATGGCCTCAACACTGCTTAAAGACAAAATAAGAGCTTCTATAAATTTTGATCAAGAGCAATCATGTCGATGAGCCACCTTTCAGTTATACTTGCCTCAACAAGTGCATAATTTGTGAATGCACATGAATAACAATGGCTTGCTTTTCAGTACATGAAGGGACCAGCTCAGCTGACAGGTATCATGCTGAGAGAGCACTCCATTATGGCGACATCACCACTCCTCGAAGTATCTGCAATTCACTGTTCAGCAACATAAGATGGAGGTGTGATGCATATGCTTGTGAACCCTAAATCACAGGCAATGGCTTATCATTTGCACATGGAACCCTAACAATAGTATCAGATGAGGCTATAGAACAACCACAGAGCTAACCTGGTTTTAAACTGAAGACACAACTTAATATTCCAGTGGTACCGGTGCCACAAAACTGTTACATTTCAACATGGACTTTACACAAGTTACTAGTGTAATAAATTGTACATCCATATTTGTGCAGACATTACTCCAATGTACCATCTTGCTATAATTTACTTGTTTACATACTAGAATACCCTGCACACAAGTTAGTAGTGTAATAAATTGTACATCCATATTTGTGCAGACATTACTCCAATGTACCATCTTACTATAATTTACTCGTTTACATACTAGAATACCCTGCTGACTGCTTCTGCAAGTCATATCAATAAAGGCACGTCCACAAATGGGAAAACAGTAATAATTGTTGACACTGACTCTTCTTAACACCATACTGTGGCATTTACATGCAACTGTGAATTATCCTGCAGCACATTAAATGGAAAACTCCACTCCCTGCAGCAGATCACACAGCATTATCTTTCTAGCTTCATGGTACAGTTTAAAACACTATGTAATCCAACTGGTTGGTGAGAAACTCATGTTCCAGAAATTCAATACACACATGCCTGACCTATCAGAACATATTTGACAAGGTGAAGGCACTGCTGTGTTCAGGAATTATAAACACCTCTAATGCATATCGCACAACATATGAAGCACAGCTGTGAACCCCAATCTTCATAGAATCTGACTCTTGCAGAGTGCCAGGTAGCTAAGTGACACAATATCCCTTACATACCCATCCTGACATCCACTCTCCATTGATTGTCAGGATTCCGTGCCATCCATTCTGAAACCTCAACACTAGTCTATTGCTGAGATGGTTTGTGTAGTTTATGGCACTGGTAAAAAGGAGCAAAATAACCTTTGGAAAATCTGGACAGAGAGGATCCAACTCAGAGAGCTTCCCTGTCTATCAAGTCAACCCACTCATCACATTTTTGATAAACGTTCCAGAGCTGGGACAAAAATTGCATTTCCGGATGTGATTTTAAATGTCATTTGTATATCCTGTATGACTCTATGCAAATGATATCAGGCAAACCACCTAGCAGTATTAGCTAGTGCAAGTGGAATGCACCGACTCCAGGGGTTCCAGTAAATGCTTTCCTGTCACTCCTGCCAGGCTATATCCGTCTGTTTCACATCACCCATGCTAAACATATATACTGGTGAACCATGCTGCCTTTTCCATCTATTTACAAGACACAGACTACACATAAGCTGGTAATGTCAGCTCTGGGCACCTCTTAGTCACTCCATTTAAGAGGGTTGGTCTCATCCATGCCATGCTACGTCATTCTCTTTGACACATCCAATACTAAAACACACAATGATAGAAAATGTACTGGTGAACCATGCAGCATTGCCCACCTCTCCACAAAACAGTGCTGTAACAACTGTGGGCCACCCATGCTGCAGTTGATGTCAGTTCAGGCCACCCAACAGTTGTTGCAGCAAGCCCACTGCACTGACATCATGTCATCCCTAAACAGGATTGGGGATCAAGCTACATTGTTCAACGTTACATCTCACACACTCACACACTCAAGACATTCAGACACATACATATATACATTCGCAAAGGTAGACTTGCAAGCTAACATTAATTTCACACAATTCCCCCAACTCGTCTTAAAATAGTGATGTACAACTTGTGTGCAATCACTGTTCCGATGCCTCAAGCTCAGTGCAGCTACATTCAGTTGAAGCAAGCATAGTGCAATATCCCCCTCTGTTTACCTAACTGGGCTGCCATTGCCCCAACTAGTCTTCATCAGTCTTGGTTTGTATCACAGAATGCTACAGATAACCAGAGTGTGTCATTCAACTCTGTTTACTTTTCTCACTTCTCCACAAAGCGATGAAAAAACAGCTATGGGTGACCCTAGATGCTGTTGATGTCTACTTTAGGTACCCACTATGTCCTGAAGCAAGCCAGCTGAATAGATTATAGATGCTGCACCCAAAAGTTACGTGCCAGTCCATCTCAGACCCAGGTCTCCCATAAACTCATAAGCTTCCTAAATGTATCTTGTATGGGACCGGACAATATTCCTGACTGTGCTCTTTATCATTATCTTTATCGTTATGTCTTTTTGACATCCAACAGACAGGCCTCACTGAGACCAATGACTGGTGTCAGAACCATGGCCTTAAACTCAATGCCAATAAATGTGTTGTCATTCCCTTTGGGAAAAAAAACAGTTTCCATTAACTACCACAATGATGGTAGTCCACTGAACACACAAGACATTATAACACATATGCGAACACAGGTTGACAGCAATCTCTCCTTTGACTACCACACTGCCACTGTGTGGTCAGAAAGTCCTTCTATGTGGCACATCTAATTACTGAGGGTTTTGCATCCAGGAAGAAAGAGGTCATGGTTTCCCTCTACTCTTACCTCATTAGTACAATCATTGAGTACAATGCCCCATTTGGCATGTACATCACTAGACACCTGCAACAATGGGAGAGGCCACAAAAGTACCTCAGAAAAAGAGTATCCTAGGCCTTAAACACTTGTCCTTTATGGACACACTCAGTAAAGGACAAATATTCTCTGTCTCATATCTCCTACTTACCGGTGATTTCTGCTTGCCTTATCAAGCCATATGTGACCCAGCCATGTTAGAAATACTACATCAATAGAAATTGCAAGCCATCTGTTCCACACGCTCCAGAGTCCTCAACCTCATTCACCACAATCAACAGAACGGGCTGGCAGGACAGGTTCATAACCCAGAGACTGCCCATGCTATGCAACACACTTCCCATACATGTCACACACAACACCTCACTGGCCCTCTTCAAGAGAAATCTTGATGAGTCGATGGTGAAATTGAAAATTCACCTAGGGGATCACTCCAGTTCCTCTAATCGACAGATGCACTGGAAACTAAGGTCAGGTGGCATGATGCCTGGCTAATCCTATGGCCTAGGCTTGTGTAGGCTCCAGGGCCATTAGCCTATTACACATCTAGGAAACTATGAACATATAAACATTACTAAACCTGGAAAATGCTGACATCTGTGCAGTTACAGAATCCTGGTTCAAAGATGTTTAGAGCAACCCAGCGTTACCCGATTACTCATCCTATCATACTTTGAGACTCCAAACTCTGGGCAGTAAACCCACTGGAGGTGGATTTTCAAAATACATTAGAGACATACACACCTCTAGGCTGGCTAAAGAGTATGACACGCACGAGACATTCCAGGTGCAGTTAACCATTGACAAGATCACTATTAAAATCATAGTTAGCTACCTGCCCACACATCACATTCATCTTATTTGTACCTGTTTGAATCTATCAAGATTCAACCCTTTACCCTGATCCTGGGTGAAAAACTTTACAAACAGACTGGAAGAACTACTCATGCCAGAACACAAATGCCCACAGCTTACCTTGATTTTGTCCATGCCAATGCCTTGAAACAGCTAGTTGATAGTCCCCACAAGGGGTGGTGATATCTTTGACTTGGTATTAACCAACATGAGTCAACACTGTAGCATCCCAAGTATCATCTGCTCTAAGATCCCGCCACAAAGCGGTCACTTTCGAAGTCACCATCTCACTCAATCCCCTCTCTAGCTAGTATCAAACATACAAACATCTCCAAAGCTGCCTACAGCCTCCAGTGGGATGTTATAAACAGCTTCACAGATGCCTCCCCCTATGTTGTAACTGGCACCAATATCCAAAAATACAAAAAAAGCACTATGACAGCAATTATATAGATGTATAGAATCAGGAATACCCTACTGGACTAAGTTATCCACTGCAAGGAACAGTGTACCTGTCTGGTGGACATATGCAATAAAGTCTATACCAAAGATAAAAAATTTCTGTCCAAGACCAATAAGGGCAGGTGCCAAATTGGAATCAATGTCTCCTTAGCCTGAACAAGCAAATAAGAGCAGTAATGAAATCCCACAAAGCAAACCTAGGGTCCAAATTGGTGGCCACATCTACTAGAGACTATCATCCAAATTGATGACACATTTAACAAATTTTTGTCTGAATCATTTATATCACTAGCAAATACCTTATCCCCAGCTAGCATTACTACACCACCCTCAACAGCTAATAATCCTCCTGCATTTACTCTACAACCAGTGCCAACATCACTCATCCATAAGCTTCTCCAAAAACTTAAACCGTGTAGTCCATCAGCTGACCTCCTCCCAGCTGAATATCTGCAAATGGCAGCTAGTGCTCTAGCCTTCCCTGTCTCCATCTTAATAAACAGAACTATTATAGAATGTACCATCCCTTCTCTTTGGAAAGTTTCACATATCATTCCACTGCATAAGGGTGGCAACTCAACTGAACTCGCTAACTTACGATCCATTGCCATACTCTCTCCTTTAGCAAAAATCATGGAGAAATGTACCCACCAGCAGCTGCTCAAGCATCTCCTACAAAATAAGCTACTGGCTGACTGCCAGCGTGGCTTTAGACCATTTCACAGCACTACAACTGCTCTTTTATCATTCTCTGACTGTATTAATAGAAATCAAAATAATAACCTGCTTTCCTCTGCTCTCTTTATAGACCTCTCTAAAGCCTTTGACATGGTTAATCACGTAAAAGGCTTTTATGAGCACTGCATCAGTTAGTATTGACAATGGATTGATTTATTTGCTTGCTCAGGACTGAAAAACAATTTTATGTCCTGCCTCATAAAGTCAAATACGGTTTCCAAAAACAGGAGACTCCAAAAAATTGTATGCTAGAGGCAGTTATTGGGTGTGCTAAGAATTTTCATATCTGACAAACAATTTGCTGTACTGTTACTATATTCAGAATTTGTTTGGCTGCAAAACAAGATTGTTCGAATAAAATAAAAATCATTGCTGCAGATAGAAAAGAATGTAACTGCAGATCCTGGAACAAACCTCTTGACCACAGACTAAAGTATGGAACAGAATTACGAGAAATGGTTGTATATCTATAACCAATGGAATGAAACAAAACTTTGGATTTCTTTGTTTTGCATGGCCTTGAAACAATGAAGTTTTTAGGAGGCTATTCATAGCTTGTAATTGAAGTCGTTCTGTAAAAATAATTTGCCTCAGATTTTTACTATGGTAACCTGTACTGGTTGCCAGTTTGGGGTCTTAAAACATAAACCATTTTGAATGTGTCCTCATTAGAAATAATCTGCCTGGGTATCTAGCTTGTTCTCTGAGTTCATTAATCTTGGGGCTGTTGGAGGTCTACGAGTTCGGTTTAAATTTTTTTTTTCTGAAGCCATAGCTTAGGAAATCAGATGGCATTTAAGTATTTTTCAAGTTCAGTCAGGCAACTCAAGTCATTTGAACAAGAGCATTAATGTCAACTTTAATAAGCAGTTGTCTGATCCTAGACATGTTCTTTAGGTGGAAAGAAATGTCACCACATCTGACATATGAACCTTAAAGACTGTAGTCCATTACAACTCCAGTGTCATGCATTGTGTACAGACAAGCCAGAGCCTTTCACATTGGGTTTGACAAGAGAAAGAATCTAACACCATTACAGATACATAAACAATTAGAACTTCATTATGTAATAGGCTTGGTCATAACTGTCATCAGTGCAGATCAGCATACCATGTAAGCATGTTTTACATCACATGCAGCAGTACTATCAAAGAAACGGAGCAGAAGAAGAAGCTGAATGCCGTAAGCATATGGGATGATACCTTAGTCCACAACTGTATGTGATGTCTGCTAAGGGTAGCATATAGACCGTGAACAAGGGGATCCAAGCACAAAGCCACAAAACAACAAGGCTAGAACCTTAGGGACAATAAAACCAAGATGAAACACTGGAATATGTTCAGCAGATATGAAGAAAGCCAGGTAAAAACTTGACCTTCAAGTCCATTTTGGTCTGCAAACAATGGAGCAGCACCACTTATTTCACAGAGACCCATGACCCCAATACTGCCAATACATTGGCTCTGACAAATGCAGAGTAAAATGTATTTTATACAACAACCCCCCATTAATATTCCTAAACGTGCACACTGATTCATCAGTGTGCACGTAGTAAATCAGAGTTATAGTAATGGAAAAAGATGTGGTCGCCTGAACTTTTCTCATTAGTATAATTCTTCTTTTTTTTTTTACAGCAATGGAGAACGCAAGATCTCCGTTGCTTTTACAACCTGTCTCGCTATGTTAAGCAAGTTTAACATAGCAGGACAGCTTTAAAAAAAACAACAGAGTATCTGGCTATGTTAAACCCATTTAACATA